>NW_027363425.1:652500-859304 GCF_046119375.1 Phyllobates terribilis
GTGGGACGTAGCGCTAGAGGAGAGAGGAGGTGATTATAATTGTTTATTTTTGTGTGTGCAGCGTGATGGGGATCAGGGGATGGCCTTATATACTACGATGATATAGTTAGTAAAGCCGAATAAAGACTTGCGTCCATCAAGTTCGACCTGTTAGTTCTGTAATTGCTAAAGTTGATCCAGAGGAGGGCAAAAACCCCAAATGATTTAGCCAATCTTCACCTGAGGAAAAATTCCCTCCCGACTCTGAAACCAGCAGTCAGAATAAATCCCTGTATCAACCTACTATTTTATTCTATTTTTAAGTATATGCAGAAATCTGCCTGGTATCTAGAAATGCATCCAGTCCCCGCTTGAACTGGTTTAGTGAATCCGACATTACCGTCTCCTCACTCAGTGAATTCCATATTCTCACTGCTCTTACCGTAAAGAACCCCTTCCTATGCTGGTGCTGAAACCTTTTCTCTTCCAGTCTTAGTGAGTGCCCTCTTGTTACCGTAATATCCCTCCTTTTGAACAAATCCCTGGCAAGGTCTCTATACTGTCCCCTAACATATTTGTACACATTTATTATGTCCCCCCTCAACCTTCTCTTTTCCAGGCTGAATAGTCCTAGTTTTGCCAACCTCTCTGGGTATTGCAGTCCCTCCATTCCCCTTATTAATTTTGTTGCCCTCCTTTGTACCTTTTCAAGCTCATTTATATCCTTTCTATATATTGGGGCCCATAACTGAGCACAGTATTCCAAGTGTGGTCTGACCAGTGCTTTGTACAGTGGAAGAACAATGTTCTCATCCTTTGCAGCTATACCTCTTCTGATACATCCCATTACCCTGTTTGCTCTTACAGCAGCCGCCTGACTTTGGGCACTCCAATTTAGTTTGCTATCAATCAAGATGCCCAAGTCCTTCTCCATCTCTGAATTCCCCAATGATTTCCCATTCAGTGAGTACTGGTGACTTCCATTTTTCCTTCCCATATGTATGACCTTACATTTCTCCTCGTTAAACCTCATTTGCCATTTAATGCTCCACCTACCCAGCTTATCCAAATCCCTCTGTAGGTCTGCACTGTCCTCTTTTGTATTAATTGTTTTACATAACTTTGTGTCATCTGCAAATATTGATATTTTACTATTTATTCCGTTGACTATGTCGTTAATAAAGATATTAAATAACATTGGGCCTAGTACAGACCCCTGTGGTACCCCACTAGTGACGCTTACCCAATCTGAGTATATTCCATTTATAACCACCCTTTGCCTTCTATCCTTTAGCCAGTTAGCTACCCACTTACAGACATTTTCCCCCAGCCCCATCATTCTCATTTTGTATACCAACCTATTATGTGGCACGCTATCGAACGCTTTTGAGAAATCGAGATACACGACATCCACTGGTTCCCCCTGATCTACTCGAGAGCTAACCTCCTCGTAGAAGTCAATCAGGTTTGTTTGGCAGGAGCGATTCCTCATGAATCCATGTTGGTTCGGGGTTAATAGATTATTAGCATCAAGATGCTCCATGATTGCCTCTTTAATGAAGCCTTCAAAAATTTTGCCCACAACGGACGTCAGACTCACCGGCCGATAGTTTCCGGCGTCACTTTTCGCTCCCTTTTTGAATATTGGCACTACATTCGCCTGTCGCCAATCAAGTGGTACAGACCCAGTCTCAACAGAGTCCTTAAATATAAGATATAACGGTCTGTCTATCACATTACTTAGTTCCCTTAGTACCCGTGGGTGTATGCCATCAGGTCCTGGTGATTTGTTTATTTTAATGTTACTGAGGCGTTTCTGTACCCCAGCTTGGGTTAGATTTGTCATACTTAGTGGAGGATTAAGCTTGTCACTTCTCATTTCGCCTGTTAGTTCTTTTTCCTTTGTGAAAGTTGACGAAAAAAAATTATTTAATAGATTAGCTTTATCCTCATCTTTCTCTATGATTTTCCCTTCCTCACTTTTTATCGGTCCAATATTATCCGATTTAATCCTTTTACTATTTATATACGTAAAGAACAGTTTGGGATTTGATCTACTTTCCCTAGCAATACGTCTCTCTGTTTCCTCCTTCGCTATTTTTATTTGTTTTTTACAGGTTCTCGTTTTTTCCTTGTAACACATTAGTGCCTCCTTACTGTTTTCCTGTTTTAATCTCTTGAATGCCTCTTTTTTGCTATTTAACGCCCCTTTTACGTTCTTGTTCAACCATATTGGTTTCCTCTTATTTCTGGCCCTTTTATTCCCATACGGTATATACCTCTCGCACTGAGTATTCAGAATTCTTTTGAAGGTTTCCCATTTACTATTCGTATTTCCTTGATTAAGAACTTTGTCCCAGTCTATAAGTTGAAGGTTTTCTTTCAGCTGATCAAACTTCGCCCTCCTAAAGTTTAATGTTTTAGTTGTTCCCTTATTGATAACCCTACTGAAGGGCATTTTGAAGTCGATAATATTATGGTCGCTATTACCTAGGTGCCCCACTATCTGTACCTCAGTTATTCTATCAGGCCTATTAGTCAATATTAAGTCCAACACGGCCTTCCCTCTCGTTGGTTCCTGCACTAGTTGGGAGAGATAATTATCCTTGATATTTGTCAAGAACCTTTTTCCTTTCTGCAATCTACAGGTTTCTGTTTCCCAGTCAATATCCGGGTAGTTGAAATCCCCCATTACAATCACCTCATTATGTTTTGCTACTTTGTCTATTTGTCCTAATAGCAGTTTCTCATTCTCCTCTGTTATATTGGGTGGCTTATAGCAGACCCCCAGTAATATTTTATTATTATTTTTTGCCCCCTCTATCTCTACCCACATGGACTCGACCCCCTCTTCTCCCTCTCCTATATCTTCCCTTAGTCTGGGCTTTAGACGTGACTTTACATATAAGCAGACTCCTCTGCCCTTCCCCTGTTTCCGGTCCCTTCTAAATAAACTATAATCTGTTAAATTTACCGCCCAGTCGTAGCTATCGTCTAGCCAAGTCTCTGTTATACCTACGATGTCATACCTCTCCTCCGATATAAGCGCCCGCAGCTCATCCGCCTTATTGGTCAGGCTTCTTGCGTTGTTCAGCATGCAAGATAAAACTTTGGGGTTATTTAGCATCCTATTCTTCTCTAACGATCTAACTGTACTATCCCCACCCCCCTCTCCACCCTCATTATATTCACTTCTCCCCTTCCCCCTTGCTTGCCTCACATCCCACCTATTTCCTTGGTTCCCCCCCCCCCCGTCTCTAGTTTAAAGACTCCTCCAACGTATTAGCCATCTTCTTCCCCAGCACCGCTGCACCCTCCCCATTGAGGTGCAGCCCGTCCCTACGGTAGAGCCTGTAGCCGACAGCGAAGTCGGCCCAGTTCTCCATGAACCCAAACCCTTCTGCCTTGCACCAACTCTTTAGCCACTTATTCACCTCCCTAACCTCCCGTTGGCGCTCCTGTGTGACTCGCGGGATTGGTAGTATTTCTGAGAAAACTACCTTGGAGGTCCTTGCCCTAAGCTTCCTACCTAGATCCCTGAAATCATTTTTAAGGACCCTCCATCTACCACTCACTTTGTCATTGGTGCCAATGTGGACCATGACCGCTGGGTCTTCGCCAGCCCCACCCAGTAACCTGTCAACCCGATCCGCGATGTGCCAGACTCGAGCGCCAGGGAGGCAGCACACCGTTCGGCGATCCCGGTCTTTGTGACAGATTGCCCTGTCTGTCCCCCTAATAATAGAGTCACCCACTACCAGGACCTGTCTAGCCTGCCCTACACTTCCCCCCTCCCCCTCATTACTGGAGCATACACTCCCCCGGCGGTCAGAGGATCTGTCGTGCTCCAATAATGCCGGTTCTGAACCAGCCTTCCTATACTTCTTCCCTCTATCCCTTCTAACTGTTACCCAGCTCCCTGCCTGTTCAGCCTGCGCTTCCCCACTAAGCTCCACCCCCAGTGTTGACCCATTGAGTGTCTGCTCGGTGAGCAGCAAACTCCGTTCCATGTTGTCGATGCTCCTCAGTACCGCTATCTGAGCACTTAGATCCAGGATTTGGGCTTCCAAGTGCACGATATGCTCACATCTCTCGCAGCAGTATGGATCCCTGAGCGGTAGCTCAGGGAATGCATACATTGCGCAAGATGTACACTGCACGGCTCCGGCCAACATGGACGTCATTCTAAATATGGGGATACAGTCAGTATATATGTACAAGTACAAAACACAATTATTTATATATAGGTGTTTGGACGGGGATCAATTAGGGATGTGCAAGTGTATCGATTAGATATCGGCGCGGGATCAGTTAAGTATGGACGGGGGATCAATTAAGTATCAATTAAGTATGGACGGGGGATCAGCTGAGTGGGTCAGGTGGATTAATTAAGTATGGATGGTGTGTCAATTAACTATGGACTGGGATCAATAAGTATGGACTGGGGAAATAATTAATTGTGGACTAGGGAATCAATCAATTAATTATGGACAGGGGGTTTAATTAAATAGGGTAAAGCAAATAAATAGGTATGGACGGTGGGTCAATTAACTAAGGACTGGGGATCAATAAGTATCAATAATATCAATAAATATGGACTGGGGAAACAATTAATTGTGGTCTGGGGAATCAATCAATTAATTATGGACAGGGGTTAATTAAATATGGTGGGGGATAAGGCAAATAGATAGGGACTGGGGATGAGTAAAAGTGGACAAGGGGAATCTATTAAATAGGATGAGGGGTGCCATGCATACCAGGATGAGGGGTGCCATGCATACCAGGATGAGGGGTGTCATGCATACCAAGAAGAGGGATGAGGGGTGCCATGCATACCAAGATGAGGGGAACCATGCATACCAGGATGAGGGGTGCCATGCCTACCAGGATGAGGGGTGCCTAGCATATCAGGATGGGGATCAAGGGGTGCCATGCATACCAGGATAGGAGATTGGGGTGCCATGTATACAAAGATGGGGGATTTGGGTGCCATGCAGACCAGGATGGGGATGAGGGGTGCCATGCATATCAGGATGGTGATGAGGGCCACGTATAAGAGGAAGGAGGGGGCCATACAGACCAGGATGGGGAATATTAACAGAATTGGGGGACATTACCCCTATAACAGTGTCAGCAGCAGACCCCCTCCCCCTTAACAGGGCATCATGACCACATTTTTTGCTTACATTTTCTTTCTTCCTCTAAAACCTAGGTGCATCTTATAGTCTGAAAAATACGGTATTTCTTTGTTTTAGACAACATTGTTGCGCTGATTTAATATTGATGAATCCCTACTTGATGTAATTTCAATGATGATACTCGACACAGTCCAAGTGGAAGTTATTTTCATAAGATAATTTACGTATAATATAATAATAATAATAATATAATGAGATAATCATGTTTCAACTTCATATTAGTAAATTGAATAGAAATAAATCTAATAGAGGATTAATTTAAAAATAACTAATAGAATAGATTTGATACACTATAATATTCTAAGGAATAAACCTTCTGTATAGCATATGATTCCTCAATATAGCTTTGGTTAATTATATTTAATGCAACAATGTCTACGTAGCCGTGAATAATATAATAATTCAAAAAATACATAAAATAAAAAATAAATTATGTTATACGGGATTCATGCATGAAGAATTATATCGGGTAGGCGGTTTTTTGTTTTACATCTGATGTCACTTCTGAGGTGTAATCCTTTATAAACTAGTGATTGTATGATGACTGTATTGCTGAAAAAAGCCTGGGACGGGCTGAAATGTCCACTGGAATTGGCAATGAAATAAAAGATGTGACAAAGTCACTGGTAAAGTGCTGGAGGGGAGATATGTTTTCCTGAGGCCATTAGCTTTAGTGAAATAAAGCCGTTAAGTTTCCTTCAGCATATCATTTGCTGAGAAGGGTTAAGTCACCACTTGTAAAATGTATGTCTTTATAAGAACAACCATAGAGCGGGCGGGAGGTTGTTCTCCATATCTCCACCTGAAGGTGCGGTCTGGGGTCTAAATACAAGGTCTGCTGAGGCATTACTTGTTCAGTAGGTCTGGGGAGGCAAACTCCAGACATGTTTGTGTTGAGCTGACCTGAACCTTGTGGAGTAGCTAGACTCTGAGCAGGTGGACCCCTGCTAACACAAGGACTGTGTTTTGCGTGACCAATTTATTTTTTTGTTTTCCCGTTTTGCCCAAAGGGCTGTTTTATTTTCATTGACTCAATGTTGGTTTATGCCACATTCTAATAAACCAACCAGAGATATAAAGAAAGCGTACCTGTGTCTACCTCCGTGTGCAGCTGAGTGAGCGATCTAGTGAGCAATTATTCACTGAATACGTGAGTGCCGGGAATTACTTCCTTTCTGCATATTCTACTCCACGTGCACCACGCTAACGGAGTGCCGATCCACCATCCCTGTATGCAGGGTTCTAGTGATCTGCCTACCATCAGGAAATAGTCTAAGTATGGAATTATTAGGGTGTTCTGTTCACAAAGATTCGCTGTCATCTCCACTATGATCTTTGTAAATACTCTCGGAGCCATGGACAGACCAAAAGGCCGGGGCCCTGAACTGAAAATGTCTGATTCTCTAGTTTATGGATAGGGCCACTCTCGGGAATTTTTCAGCTTCTGCATGGATTGAAACATGGTAGTATGCATCTTTTCTCATTAAGACATACCACAGAAGAGTCCGCATAATCACGCAGCTAATACACCACCACAACGGGGAGACTCATGGATGATTAACGAGAGGGCATCGCAAAAACAACTGAGAAAAATGACCAAGGAAAAAATAGCGACATAAAGCCCATAAACATTACTTAGATGTAAAAAATATATAAATCTTTATTGAATATACACTGTGTTCAGAATTATTAGGCAAATGAGTATTTTGATCACATGATACTTTTTATACATGTTGTCCTACTCCAAGCTGCATATTATTGAGAGCCAACTACCAATTAAGTAAATCTGGTGATGTGCATCTCTGTAATGAGGAGGGGTGTTGACTAATGACATCAACACCCTATATAAGGTGTGCTTAATTATTAGGCAACGTCCTTTCCTTTGGCAAAATGAGTCAGAAGAGAGTTTTGACGGGCTCTGAAATGTCCAAAATTGTGAGCTGTCTTGCAGAGGGATGCAGCAGTCTTGAAATTTCCAAACTTTTGAAGCGTGATCACCACGTGTACATCTACCCCAACGCGTGTTTCGGCGAACCTTCGTCAGGGGGTATGTGTCAGTGTCAATGTGATCCCTTTTAAATGTGCCCACGCCAATCACCACGTGTGTAAAAAACCGGATGTCTATAGTCTGATCGATAGGTTTGAGGACCTTTGATGATGCATACCGTGTCATGATAGGCGGGGCGCCGTCGGCATCACGTGGCACCCGTGTCACAGTCAGCTGACCGCGGCGCAGGTCCTCACGATGTAGCAACCTAGAAACAGAAGTTTTACAGCCGATTGTTTTGACTTCATCTTGAAGGGTTGATATACCAGAAATCTGTTCAGACCTCTCAAATTTACTATATCTCTGAAAGTGCCATCCAGCTTCTTTATCAAGAAAAGGGGGGAATATAATCCCTTTCCTTATTCTTCTATGGGTACCTCCAAGAGGACCAAAAACTCTGCCTCCAGGACTAACTATTGCTTGGAAGATCTTCGGAGAGGTGTCACCATGAAGGTTTGCAGGGGTGGAAGGATAGTCTGGAATTCCAATTTTAGGTCTGCTTCCACTATCCCTAGAATCCAGACATGGGATGAATTTTATTTGTACGCATGGAGGAAGAGGGAAAGCATTCCTCCTTCCGGGGGAATGACATCACTGGGAAGACTTCCTTCCACCTGAAGGCGGCCCCCCAAACAAGAAACCTTTTTTTTAGTCTTCTGACTTCCTATTTTCCCTGATCCTAGGAGGTCTTTTCCGGCCGTATCTTCTATTCCAAAAGGTACTCCTGTATTCTGGGATAGACAAACTGGGGAATCCTTTCTTTTTATCTCCAGCTTTGTCCAAGATGTCATCCAGAACTTGACCAAAAAGAAAGCCCCCATCACATGGGATTGAACACAGTTTGGTCTTTGACTGGACATCCCCAGGCCAACTTTTTACCCATAGCGCCCTATGAGTGGCAATAAAGAGGCCCGCTAACCTGGCTGCCAGCCTCACTGAGTCTGTTGAGGCATCTGCAATAAAAGCTGATGCTCCCTGCATCAGCCACGATCTTTTCCCTTGGGACATTATCCTTCGGTTGACCTTCTAGTTGTTGCAACCAGATAATCATAGATCTGGCTGTACAGGTCGTAGAGACCGCTGGCTTCAGGGCACCCACCGAGGACTCCCAGGTGTGTCTTAAGTAACCATCGGCCTTTCTATCCAGATGGTCTTTCAGAATATCCACATCCTCAAAAGGCAAGGTAGATTTTTTGGATGAATTGGCCACTGCTACGTCTATCTTTGGGATCTTATTCCATGAGTCTTGTTTTGGTATCTTCTCTTAGAAGATGATGGTAGTGAACCCTTTCTCTTCGTTTTTTCTCTTAATGAGAGCCTGAATCTTTTCATTAATTAGAAATATGCGTCTCTTTTTTTTTTCTCTAATCTACAAAACATGAACTCTTGTATGGATTTGGGGGCCGTAGCATCCGAGATGCCCATGGTAGCTCTCACAGCCTTAATCAACCTATCTGCGACTTTTATAGGATAGCATGGCCTACCCCCTGTATCGCCATTAAAGAATGAAAAGGAACAAGAATCCAATCCACATTCACCTTCCGACTTTATAGATTCATCTAAATCAGGTGATAGTTTTTTGGACCCTTTCCTTCCCTTTCTATTCCTTTTTTTATGAATAAGGGTCTCAAGGGAATTCTTAACTTGTGCCCTGATCACGGATCTCAAATCCATGAAGTTAGTGGATTCTTCACATGCGGTTTTCTGTATACAATCTGCACAGAGTCTTTTCTGCCACAAGTCAGGTAACTTATCCCTACAAAGGGTTCACTCCTTATTCTTTTGTGCCACATTTCTTAAGTCGTTCCTAGTAATTAGAGACAAGAAAAAGGGACTTAATTACCATGGTGAAATTTCACAAAGATCAGTCAGCATTCTGGAATTTAATAATGTACCAGATTCAGAGGCTGGATCAAATCACACCATTATTCGTGGTTGGTGGTACTGTCACTTCTGCAACTCATGAGACTGCCATTGCTGCGTGAACTCTGATCCTGGCACTGCCGTTCCTCCATATCACATGGGGAAGGAGAGCCAGAGAAAAGCCACTCTTTTGGCAGTCAGGCTTGATTTTAAAAGAGGGACCAGCCACAGCAACTCCCCCACCCCCTTGTACATGCCTTCCCCAGACCCCCTGGAAGTGAAATCCAACACTTCAGGTCAGAAGTCTCCGGCATGCTCTTCATCAGGGCACACCAATACCAGGGCCTCCTGCACATGCGCAAGCCTGGGACATTGTTGGGGCCAGCAGGCATCCAAAAGAACTTCAGCGCTCGCATCTACATGAGCCCTCAAGTGACCAGCGGTGGCGCTTCCAGGACCCGACACCGGCACTATAGACAAGGAGCCTTTCTTCCAGGCAAGGCCTGGGTAAGTTTCTCCTTTAACTTTCCTCTCCTGATTCTTCAGCTTCAGGTTCCCTCATGGACAGGAAACCAAAATGATGCGGGGTAGAGGTGCAGCCCTCTTATTCAGTACGCTTCCTGTCCTTATTGGGTGAATTCCCTCTCTCGTGTGGCGCTGGTCATGGGGGAAAGGAAAATTTTAGAAATTGTTCTGGTATTCAGTGAGATATTAATGACAATCTTACTTATCAAAGGAAGTGTACTCATTATTCTGAGCAATTTTTTAAAAAATTTTAAAACACACAGTGTACATGATTACAGTTTCTTTCCTGTATGACTTCCCTCATGTCTAACAAGATACGATTTATTTACAAAAGATTTCCCACATAGTGAACATGAATACGGCTTCTCCCCAGTGTGACTTCTCTCGTGCATCACAAGACTCCGTTTATCTGTGAAGGACTTCCCACATTCCAAACATGAAAATGGCTTTTCTCCTGTGTGAATTCTCTCATGTCTAACACATTTTGATTTCTCTGTAAAGCATTTCCCACATTCTGAACAGGAATATGGCTTCTCTCCTGTGTGAGTTTTCTGATGTCTAATAAGAGTCCCTTTATCTGTAAAGCATTTCCCACATTCTGAACATGAATATGGAGTCTCTCCTGTGTGAATTCTCTGATGTATAATAAGACTCCCTTTTTCCGTGAAGAACTTCCCACATTCCAAACATGAAAATGGCTTTTCTCCTGTGTGAATTCTCTCATGTCTAACACATTTTGATTTCTCTGTAAAGCATTTCCCACATTCTGAACAGGAATATGGCTTCTCTCCTGTGTGAGTTTTCTGATGTCTAATAAGAGTCTTTTTATCAATAAAGCATTTCCCACATACTGAACATAAAAATGTCTTTTCTCCTGTGTGAATTCTCTCATGTATAACACAATTTGATTTATATGTAAAGCATTTCCCACATTCTGAACAGGAATATGGCTTCTCTCCTGTGTGAGTTTTCTGATGTCTAATAAGAGTCCTTTTATCTGTAAAGCATTTCCCACATACTGAACATGAAAATGTTTTTTCTCCTGTGTGAATTCTCTGATGTGTAATAAATCTTGATTTATATGTAAAGCATTTCCCACATTCTGAACATGAATACGGCTTCTCTCCTGTGTGAATTCTCTGATGTGTAATAAGATTCCCTTTATCTGTAAAGCATTTCCCACATTCTGTACATGAATATGGCTTCTCTCCTGTGTGACTTCTCTGATGTGTAATAAGATTATATTTCTTTGTAAAGCATTTCCCACATTCTGAACAGGAGTATGGCTTTTCTCCTTTGTGTTTTCTTTGTGTCTGAGCTGAGCTTTTAGTAAGTTGCTTGTCACACTGAAGTCTTGTATCCACTGTGTCACCTGGAATTGTGGTAACAATGTGAGATTGCTCAGGAGATGATTCCTCATGATCAGGAGGATTATAAGAAGGTGAAGTGCTGTAAAGTCCAGGAGGTGCAGGAAGGGTGATGAGGTTTTCTCCATTAGAGTGCTTCCTGATATCTTCTTTTTTACAATTTAGTGATAAACCTTTATTCCCACAAGGATTTCCTATCAGGATGAAAGATAGAAAAAAAATCACATCTAATCTACAACACAAAAGAGATTTCTGAATGTATTTTCTGGATCTCACAATGAAGACCCTCGTCAGTGAAAGTACCGGTAATAAGGAAGACAACTACATGCCATAACATTAACACAATGACGGGTAAAGTGAATAACACTTATAAACTGGTGACATTGGCACAAGTCAGGGGTGGCAGAGACTAGACAGCAAATAGACAGTTCTTAAAGGGAACCTGTCATCAGGATTTACCCCCTTAATGTACCACCAGTGCCATTTCACTCTCTCAAGCTTCCTATCATGCCCTCAGTGTAGAAAAGTGTCCACACAATTAACAATGGAGTTTTAATCTTTTATTACTGCATGCAAATGAGATTGTCTAATCACGAAGGTGGGCTTCATAAAGGTGGCCACCGTAATCATGTCCACAGTATGCCTAAGGACTAGTGTTGAGCGAGTATGTTCTATTAACCCTTTTGGCGAATATGCTCGGGCCGAGCTCCGAGTATTTATAGCTGCTCGGTGATATGGTTGAATCGCTTGATTTGCGACTGTTTGACAGCTTTATTACATGTGAGGAATGTCTATTTCTTACACATTCCTCCCATGTAATAAAACTGTCAAACAGTTGCAAATCATACACACGGGAGCGATCTAACCTTATCACCGAGCTGCTGTAAATACTTGGAGCTCGGTCCGACCATACTCGGACAGAACATACTCGCTGAACCCTACTAAGGACATGATACGAACCCTTAGAAGAATGAAATAGCACCAAAATCATATTACAGGGTTAAATCCTAATTACCGGACCCAGGGGAGTCCTTCTCCCAATGTCTGAGAAGAAAAATCTACAGTGGCAGAAAGTGCAACGATTCCAGTATGTGAGCAACCTGTAGTGCAAATGGGCCTCCATGTCCCCTCTGGAGCCTCCTTATTCCATTAACCACCCTACACCACGGATCCTTCTTATCCCCTGGAGCCTCCCTACACCACGGATCCTTCTTATCCCCTGGAGCCTCCCTACACCACGGATCCTCCTTACCCCCTGGAGCCTCCCTACACCATGGATCCTCATCATCCCCTGGAGCCTGCCTACACCACGGATCCTCCTTATCCCCTGGAGCCTCCCTACACCACGGATCCTCATCATCCCCTGGAGCCTCCCTACACCACGGAGCCTGCTTATCCCCTGGAGCCTCCCTACACCACGGATCCTCATCATCCCCTGGAGCCTCCCTACACCACGGATCCTCCTTATCCCCTGGAACCTCCCTACACCACGGATCCTCCTTATCCGCTGGAGCCTCCCTACACCATGGATCCTCATCATCCCCTGGAGCCTCCCTACACCACGGATCCTCATCATCCCCTGGAGCCTCCCTACACCAAGGATCCTCATCATCCCCTGGAGCCTCCCTACACTACGGATCCTCCTTATCTCCTGGAGCCTCCCTACACCACAGAGCCTGCTTATCCCCTGGAGCCTCCCTACACCACAGAGCCTGCTTATCCCCTGGAGCCTCCCTACACCACAGAGCCTGCTTATCCCCTGGAGCCTCCCTACACCACAGATCCTCCTTATCCCCTGGAGCCTCCCTACACCACGGACCCTCCTTATCCCCTGGAGCCTCCCTACACCACGGATCCTCCTTATCCCCTAGAGCCTCCCTACACCACGGATCCTCCTTATCCCCTGGAGTCTCCCTACACCACGGATCCTCATCATCCCCTGGAGCCTCCCTACACCACGGATCCTCATCATCCCCTGGAGCCTCCCTACACCATGGATCCTCCTTACCCCCTGGAGCCTCCTTACACCACAGAGCCTGCTTATCCCCTAGAGCCTCCCTACACCACAGATCCTCTTTATCCCCTGGAGCGTCCCTACACCACGGAGCCTCCTTATCCCCTGGAGCCTCCCTACACCACGGATCCTCCTTATCCGCTGGAGCCTCCCTACACCACGGATCCTCATCATCCCCTGGAGCATCCCTACACCATGGATCCTCATCATCCCCTGGAGCCTCCCTACACCACGGATCCTCATCATCCCCTGGAGCCTCCCTACACCATGGATCCTCATCAAACCCTGAAGCCTCCCTACACCATGGATCCTCCTTACCCCCTGGAGCCTCCCTACACCACAGAGCCTGCTTATTCCCTGGAGCCTCACTACACCACGGACCCTGCTTATCCCCTGGAGCCTCCCTACACCATGGATCCTCCTTATCCTCTGGAGCCTCCCTACACCACGGAGTCTGCTTATCCCCTGGAGCCTCCCTACACCACAGAGCCTGCTTATCCCCTGGAGCCTCCCTACACCACAGAGCCTGCTTATCCCCTGGAGCCTCCCTACACCACGGATCCTCCTTATCCCCTGGAGCTTCCCTACACCACGGATCCTCCTTATCCTCTGGAGCCTCCCTACACCACGGAGTCTGCTTATCCCCTGGAGCCTCCCTACACCACAGAGCCTGCTTATCCCCCGGAGCCTCCCTACACCACAGAGCCTGCTTATCCCCTGGAGCCTCCCTACACTACAGAGCCTCCTTATCCCCTGGAGCCTCCCTACACCACAGAGCCTCCTTATCCCATGGAGCCTCCCTACACCACGGATCCTCCTTATCCCCTGGAGCCTCCCTACACCACAGAGCCTCCTTATCCCATGGAGCCTCCCTACACCATGGATCCTCCTTACCCCCTGGAGCCTCCCTACACCACAGAGCCTGTTTATCCCCTGGAGCCTCCCTACACTACGGATCCTCCTTATCCCCTGGAGCCTCCCTACCCCACGGATCCTCCTTACCCCCTGGAGCCTCCCTACACCACAGAGCCTGTTTATCCCCTGGAGCCTCCCTACACAACGGATCCTCCTTATCCCCTGGAGCCTCCCTACCCCACGGATCCTCCTTATCCCCTGGAGCCTCCCTACACCACAGATCCTCCTTATCCCCTGGAGCCTCCCTACACCACGGACCCTCCTTGTCCCCTGGAGCCTCCCTACACCACGGATCCTCCTTATCCCCTGGAGCCTCCCTACACCACGGATCCTCCTTATCCCCTGGAGTCTCCCTACACCACGGATCCTCATCATCCCCTGGAGCCTCCCTACACCACGGATCCTCATCATCCCCTGGAGCCTCCCTACACCATGGATCCTCCTTACCCCCTGGAGCCTCCTTACACCACAGAGCCTGCTTATCCCCTGGAGCCTCCCTACACCACAGATCCTCCTTATCCCCTGGAGCGTCCCTACACCACGGAGCCTCCTTATCCCCTGGAGCCTCCCTACACCACGGATCCTCCTTATCCGCTGGAGCCTCCCTACACCACGGATCCTCATCATCCCCTGGAGCATCCCTACACCATGGATCCTCATCATCCCCTGGAACCTCCCTACACCACGGATCCTCATCATCCCCTGGAGCCTCCCTACACCATGGATCCTCATCATCCCCTGAAGCCTCCCTACACCATGGATCCTCCTTACCCCCTGGAGCCTCCCTACACCACAGAGCCTGCTTATTCCCTGGAGCCTCACTACACCACGGACCCTGCTTATCCCCTGGAGCCTCCCTACACCATGGATCCTCCTCATCCCCCGGAGCCTCCCTACACCATAGAGCCTGCTTATCCCCTGGAGCCTCCCTACACCACAGAGCCTGCTTATCCCCTGGAGCCTCCCTACACTACAGAGCCTCCTTATCCCCTGGAGCCTCCCTACACCACAGAGCCTCCTTATCCCATGGAGCCTCCCTACACCACGGATCCTCCTTATCCCCTGGAGCCTCCCTACACCACAGAGCCTCCTTATCCCATGGAGCCTCCCTACACCATGGATCCTCCTTACCCCCTGGAGCCTCCCTACACCACAGAGCCTGTTTATCCCCTGGAGCCTCCCTACACTACGGATCCTCCTTATCCCCTGGAGCCTCCCTACCCCACGGATCCTCCTTACCCCCTGGAGCCTCCCTAAACCACAGAGCCTGTTTATCCCCTGGAGCCTCCCTACACCACGGATCCTCCTTATCCCCTGGAGCCTCCCTACCCCACGGATCCTCCTTATCCCCTGGAGCCTCCCTACACCACAGAGCCTATTTATCCCCTGGAGCCTCCCTACACCACGGATCATCCTTATCCCCTGGAGCCTCCCTACACCACAGATCCTCCTTATCCCCTGGAGCCTCCCTACACCACAGAGCCTGTTTATCCCCTGGAGCCTCCCTACACCATGGATCCTCCTTATCCCCTGGAGCCTCTCTACACCACGGATCCTCCTTATCCCCTGGAGCCTCCCTACACCACGGATCCTCCTTATCCCCTGGAGCCTCCCTACACCACAGAGCCTGCTTATCCCCCGGAGCCTCCCTACACCACAGAGCCTGTTTATCCCCTGGAGCCTCCCCACACCATGGATCCTCCTTATCCCCTGGAGCCTCTCTACACCACGGATCCTCCTTATCCCCTGGAGCCTCCCTACACCACGGATCCTCATCATCCCCTGGAGCCTCCATACACCACGGATCCTCATCATCCCCTGGAGCCTCCCTACACCAAGGATCCTCATCATCCCCTGGAGCCTCCCTACACTACGGATCCTCCTTATCCCCTGGAGCCTCCCTACACCATGGATCCTCCTTATCCCCTGGAGCCTCCCTAGACCACGAATCATCCTTATCCCCTGGAGCCTCCCTACACCACGAATCATCCTTATCCCCTGGAGCCTCCCTACACCACGGATCCTCCTTATCCCCTGGAGCCTCCCTACACCACGGATCCTCCTTATCCCCTGGAGCCTCCCTACACCACGGATCCTCATCATCCCCTGCAGCCTCCCTACACCAAGGATCCTCATCATCCCCTGGAGCCTCCCTACACCACGGATCCTCCTTATCCCCTGGAGCCTCCCTACACCATGGATCCTCCTTATCCCCTGGAGCCTCCCTAGACCACGAATCATCCTTATCCCCTGGAGCCTCCCTACACCACGAATCATGCTTATCCCCTGGAGCCTCCCTACACCACGGATCCTCCTTATCCCCTGGAGCCTCCCTACACCACGGATCCTCCTTATCCCCTGGAGCCTCCCTACACCACGGATCCTCCTTATCCCCTGGAGCCTCCCTACGCCACGGATCCTCATCATTCCCTGGAGCCTCCCTACACCACGGATCCTCCTTATCCCCTGGAGCCTCCCTACACCACAGAGCCTGCTTATCCCCTGGAGCCTTCCTACACCACAGAGCCTGCTTATCCCCTGGAGCCTCCCTACACCATGGATCCTCCTTATCCCCTGGAGCCTCCCTACACCACGGATCCTCATCATCCCCTGGAGCCTCCCTACACCACGGATCCTCATCATCCCCTGGAGCCTGCCTACACCAAGGATCCTCATCATCCCCTGGAGCCTGCCTACACCAAGGATCCTCATCATCCCCTGGAGCCTCCCTACACTGCGGATCCTCCTTATCCCCTGGAGCCTCCCTACACCATGCATCCTCCTTATCCCCTGGAGCCTCCCTAGACCACGAATCATCCTTATCCCCTGGAGCCTCCCTACACCACGAATCATCCTTATCCCCTGGAGCCTCCCTACACCACGGATCCTCCTTATCCCCTGGAGCCTCCCTGCACCACGGATCCTCCTTATCCCCTGGAGCCTCTGTACACCACGGATCCTCCTTATCCCCTGGAGCCTCCCTACGCCACGGATCCTTATCATCCCCTGGAGCCTCCCTACACCATGGATCCTCCTTATCCCCTGCAGCCTCCCTACACCACAGAGCCTGCTTATGCCCTGGAGCCTCCCTACACCATGGATCCTCCTTATCCCCTGGAGCCTCCCTACACCACAGAGCCTCCTTATCCCCTGGAGCCTCCCTACATTACTTGGTCTATATGCAGCTGAACCTACTGCACATGTGATACATCCGCCCCTGCCCAAAACACTAAATATATGTCCTTAAAAATTATGTTTAAAGGGAAACTGTCCGTTCCCTGTGCCCCCAGAACCCGCAGCAGCTGTGTCTGCAGATATAAACTCTCCGTCTAACATCTCTATTACATTAAACACACAAACAGATCTTTAGAAAAAGTATTGTATTTCTAAAGTTTATGATATGTAAATGAGGCCTTTGACTTGTCGATGAGGCGCTCGTGACCCCAGAGTAGTCGTCCCACTTAGCATGTCATCACGGCTTTGGGGGCTTGAGAACATGACAAACCTACCGCATGCGCGTGGCTTCTCCTCCTCACTGCATTGAGCCTCTGACGCCGGGTGTACGCGTCCCATTACTGAGATAGGAGAGGACGGTCACTACTGGTCAGAGTCCATGTAGATGGGAGGAGCTCGGCCTCTAGCCCCGCCCTCCTCTCCCCTCCCCCTACACAGAATCTTATCAGGAGCGGCCGTCACCTCCGATCTCAGTGATGGAACAATGTTTCCTAACTGAATAGAGATTTTACCCCGGAACCGAGAATCCTGAGACGGAAGAAGAAATACGCAGATTTCTGTGGAGACTCCGGGGACAAAGTTTCCCATTTCCATCTCGTCTATTCTTACAATTCATGAAGTTTATTCCTCTTATTCTTGTGTAATAAAGACTGATCAGGACGTTGTGTCTATTATATGGGAACAATGAGGAATACTGTCACCATGTAACAATACATCGCTTATGGTTTATGGCCGCCAGGATTTGGCAACACAAAAATGTCTGAAAAGAAACAAAGTATTTATTGTAGAAAAGTCCTAAAAGAAAATGAAATAAATATATTGTTATTGGCTTGGATCAGTTGTATTACCGCAGTTACAGCGACCCTCCACCCCGGGACTGAACACTACACATTTCCCTGTACAGTCCCCTATGGGGTCCTCTGCCCTCCGCTGCCCCCTCAGCTCAGATCGGTGGTCTCTTCCCCCGGCTTCCAGGACGGCCAGTGCAGTGGTATGGGGAGTGCAGTAGTACGTCTACCCCACCCTCCCCTGCCTTCCTGTGTTGTGACCTATGGGGCAGCGCCACATCCTATTAATCTCCCAGCAGTCTGCGGGGCGTCACCAGTTACAGATGTATTCTGCACCTGCTTTCATTGCTCCTGTTTGTTTTTGGTAACCTTGTCTGGCTTCCATAATACCCCGGGATGACTTAGGCCTCCATCTACAGGACCATTGTTACTCGTCTTCCTGATTCTGACCTCGTCCCGCTTCTTGATTGTCTAGCACCTGCCATCTTTGGGTCAGATCTGACATGTCGACCTTCTTCTGCCAGCTCGCTCTACCAGCCAGCACTACTATGTGGAGCAGCCCCGGTGTCTGTGCTGTAAGTCCAGATCACTGTACAGTGGTGAAAAGATGGAAGCCGGGAAACCTCTGGGACCGGCTGTATGGAGACTGTGTGTAAGCGCCTTATTATTAGGAACGGCCAGGTTTCCTCCATCGGTTCACCGTTACAGGAGGCAGATGGAGGACACAAGGAAGGGAGTCTATATATGATAACCGTATAGTCGCTTCTCAGTCTCAGGGTGGACGGTCGTTTTATCACTCAACTTGTGCAGCTCATGAAGAGAGAAAAATTCTAAAAAATAACAGCAGAATAAAGATGATAAAGTAACAAGATGAGAAAAACAACTCATCCCCCACAAAAAAGCTCCTCATACAGCGAGGTCAGTAATGAGAAATAAACCATCAAGAATGGAAGAAACAATCCAACAGAGGCCGGACAGACATCTGTCTGAGATGGTGAGTCCTGCATTGAGCAGGGGGCTGGATACGGGGACCCTGGAGGTGATCCCCTCCAACCAGAACATTCTAGGATTGTAAGTTGTTTGTGATATGTTCTGCTACCAGAGCTAAGGAAAGAGAGGAGATCTGTCCCTGCAATAGAACTCAGCTTAATCCCTACGATGTAACAGGGGACCTGATCCTGCGATCAGACCTGCTAAAGTCCTAAGCTAGTCTGTACGGAGACCTATAGATGTGGGGAAGGAATCCCTACAAGTACTAAGGACTGGGAGGAATATGGGACACCTCCTAACAGAAATAGTAGCAGACAGACGAACAAACAAAATATATAGAACATAGAGGTCCGTAGACCAAGCAAACTAACAGAGCAAGACACAGAGCACAGGCTAGCTAGAAAGTAGATATACAATGAAGTCCAGCAAAGCCAGAAGGGCGGAGCAGGATTAAATAGACCAACAAGGTCATGTGACCAGCAAAGGAAAAAACCTAAGAGCAAGGTTCTAACAGTTTGGTCATTTTATCTGTAAATCATTTCCCCCATTATCGGCCTTACAGATACATTATTTTATTGATTTTTTTATTTTTCCTCCTCTCATTTCCGGAGTCATAATGTTATTGGTCACTAAGCTGCGCAGTTCTCCTGCTATTCACCCTATAAATGTAAGGAAATACTGACAACTGGGCGTTACCATTGTTCCCCTACATTGTCCAATCAGCGCTGAGTGTGAGAAGTGTGGGGACACATGTATGGAGAACGGTGACACCCAGTTATCATGTCATTCATAAATGTCGGAGGAACGGCCGGGAATCTGAGCAGCAGTTTCTTTCTTTGGTAACAATTCTTGTCGGAAAAAGAATTTCATCCAATTTATTGGTAAAAAACAAAAACAAAAAAACGTAAAACTTTCGGAACCTGGATGAGGACATCTTCTTACCTTCTTTTGGTAATTTATGTATTTCACTGTTGGAAAGAGAATTATTTATTCACGTTAGAGGCTCAGATGGGGGGACGATTCCTAGACGACATCTTGTTTGTCTGGAGAGACCGAGAGTGAAGATTCTTCTAAAGGGACGTTCCCAAAATCACAATGTGCTCTTATAATAAAGTACACCCTGGTTATTGTGAATATAACCCCTGTATAACATCTGGCCTCTCCTGCACATATCACCCCCTGAGTATGCCCCCCAGGATCTATACACCCAGTAGTTGAAATTGTAACCAATACATACCGAGGAGCCACATGTTATATACTGGGGGGTGGGACAGGGCTGGATGTTATACACCGGGGGGACAACAGGGCCTGAAGGAGAAGCCAGACTGCAGTGATTAATGCGTGTGGCCCAATACTATTCTCCATATAGTGAACCTCTCCATATTACAAGATTCACCATAAATGAGACGCTGACAGGGGATATAATCCGTGCATGGTAAAGGGCGCCCCCTCTGGGTAGTATTTAGTCTCCATGTTTATACGTTGGTTGAACTAGATCTCAAAAACCAACATGATGTCAGATAACGACAACTCTAGATGCGGCCATCGCAGCTGTTTGTAGATATGAGCTCCTAATCCCTTTTATGATGAAGCAATTCCCCACCCGGCACAGAGGACTAAACAACTGTCATGTACTGTCACCTACCTGGTGTCCTCCGCTTGTCTCTGACTAAGACCTGTGTTCTGGTCCTCCGACATCCAAGATGGCCTCCATAGTGGCAGAGGGACGACAGCAGTATGTCTGACCCACACCTCCATAGCATGGCACTTACTGACTTACCATAGGGGTCTTCATGCCACCGGGCGGTCGGCCTGGATGAGGAGGGACCAGAACGCCGGCCTCAGTGTAGGAGGCAGTGGGAGGCAAACAGAGGCGACAGGTAGGACGACTCTACATGTGACATGTGTCGTCACTCGTCAGCACCAGGCAGTGGCTGCTACATCACCGAGATCCATAGGACAGGGAGATTCATAACCTGGAACACAGGCTCAGTCATTTATATGGAAGCAGGGACTTGTGTAAGGAAAATATGGACGTAAAGGATGGAAGGAATATTATAGAAGGTGAAGGAAAACTAATACGTGATTCCTAATCATAAAGAAGAGGTGTGAAGGCGGCCCCGTTATTCATCAGTGCACAGCCGGACTCTACAGGAGCAGCCGCGCCATCACCGGACGCTTCTGCTGTGATGAGGACAGCAGATAAAGCTTCACTGCACCGGAGACTTCATACAATATCACACACCGGTCATCATCATCATCACACGCCGGTCATCATCATCATCATCATCACACGCCGGTCATTATTACATACCTGTGGAAACATCTACCGGAATCTCCTCCTTCCCGTCACTCACACACAGCTGATCCCCCCCCGTCATCGCTTCTTCTTCTGTCTCGTCCTTCACTTTATTCCTAGTTGGATCTTCCTCCTGATATATCAGATGTAACAATCAGCACAATACAAGAAACCACGAAAATCTGTGACATCTATGACCTCAATCAGAAATGTCCCCTATATACAGATCCGGTACAGGGCTCAGCACAGTCTACCTGATGACTCTCCGTGACATTGTGATTCTCCTCTGGACAGTCCTGGGAATACAGAGGACGTGGATATCTCTCTGGTGGATTTCTCCTCCTGAATCCATCTGTAGGAAACACACAGTGACGGAATAGATTGTGTCATGTGTGGCAAAGTCACTGGTAAAGTGATAGAGGGAAGATATATTTCATGGAGGCTATTAGCTTCTGTGAATTGAAACCATGAAATTTGCTCCAACATGCTATTTGCTTAAAGAGGTTAAACTTCCATGTTAAAAGGGAGTGTTTTTTGTGAATGATCATTGTGAAGGGTGGGAGGTCATTCACCATATCTCCATCTCAGAGTGTGGTCTTTGATTTAAATACAAGTCCTACTGAGGCATTCAGTGTTCAGTGTCTGGAGAAGCTAGCTCCAGAGAGGATCTTGTGTTTGTTTTTCTTGAACCAAGTGGAGTTGCTGAACTCTCAGCAGGTGGATCCCTGCTATCACAAAGACTGTGCTTTTGTGTTACCATTTTGCTTTGTTTCCTGTTTTGGCCAAAGGGCCGTGATTTCTTTTATGGACTCAGTGTTGGTTTATGCTGCATTTTAATAAACCAACGAGAACTTTTTGGCCAAAGGGCCGTGATTTCTTTTATGGACTCAGTGTTGGTTTATGCTGCATTTCAATAAACCAACGAGAAGTTTTTAAAGAAACAGTGTACCTGTGTCTACCTCCGTGTGAGCGATCTACCACACATGTTATGATGAAATTATGGGAGTAGTAGTAGGTGACCACAGAACAGACATGACAGTCTCCCTCCTCACCCTGCTGATCGGCCCATATTGCGATCGCCTCTTGTGCTCCATGTATAACCTCAACCTTAATATCAACCAGATCTTCACCCTAAAAATAAAAATGTAAGATGAGCTCAGGTCCCATCACTTCATGGTCCGATGTTGTGGGGACTTCAGTGTCATCTACCTGATGATCCTCCGGGATGTTGTGATTCTCCTCTGGACAGTCCTGTGAATACAGAGGACGGGAACATCTCTCTGGTGGATTTCTCCTCCTGGATCCATCTGTGGAGACACACAGACTGAATACATGACCTGCCGTGTATCTGTCTATATATGAGACTCGTCTCTCAGAACTAGTAATTCTATGGTTATGTATCAGGGAATAAATTACATTGTTGTGGTCCTCACCACCGGTACAGAGGTCCCAGCACATTGTGGCCTCAAGTATGAAGTGATAATCAGCGAGGCCAAAGCCTAATGCTCTCTGCTCTGCACTCGGAGGATGAGGACCCTGAGGAGAGGGACAGAGAAGACCCTCGTCAGTCAGATGGAGCAGCCGTACTAAGAAACACAACTTCTCCAAGTTTCGTTTCCAGGGATGGAACCACAGAGGAGCTGGAGAAAGCTCCACATTTCCATCCATTGGTTTCTTCTCTCCTAATTCACCGTTATGGAGATTGGGGGAAGGACGGTTACCATTTACCAGTGATTGTATTTTGAGATCTCATGATGTCACCATGAGGACACGGCCTCCCTCCTGGACAGGATCCTCTGGGATCACTAAGAGGAGAGAACCTTCCGTTCTATTAAAAGACGGGTTACCGCTTTCTTATTCTTCTTTAAATGGAGATAACTCTCAACATCCGCCTCGATATAAACACTAAAATAGGCAGCAAGTGCGCAAAAAGATCTGCGTTTGTCTCTGAAGGAGGAAAAAAGGGCACATGTACGCCTGACGGATGAAGTCACAGAACCCGGAAGGACGGTGTTGTGGGGAGCACCCGGTACACAGCGGTTAGTACCTATCAATGTGTAGAAAGGACAACTAGAGAGCCGGCACCGGGGTCATGGGCGCTTACTGATGCACACGGGGAGCCAAGGAGAGATTGTCTGGTCTGACTCCACAGAAAAGCTCCATAATACATATTCTTCTGAACAAACATCCCTTTAACCCCGTCACTCTCGCGTCTGTTTTCACCTTCCTGACCGGGCCAATGTTTTACAATTCTGAGCACTGTCACTTTATGGAGGTAATAACTCTGGAGCTTCATCGGATCCCGCTGATTCTGAAACTGTTTTTTCGTGACACATTGTGCTTCATGTTAGTGGTAAATTTAGGATTTGGCATTTTTTTTGCGTTTATTTATGAAAATATCGAAAATTTTACAAAAAAAATGTTGGACTTTTAATTTTTATGCCTTTAAACCAGATATGTATTAACTATTTTGTATGGTATAACTAACATTTACCACATGTCTACTTCACATCAGATTTATTTTTTTTGGTAAAAGTTTAATCAGCAATTTCTTATTTTTCAAACAAAATTTACAAAACCAATTTTAAGTTTCCTCCGTTCTCCCCTTTTGCATTTTAAGTCTGCAGTCCTGCTCCCCAATACTTATATCTATGGCCAGTTTGACGTCAATCAGCCGTTACTAACATGTCGCATTTAAGGGATCGCACTCATCGGCTGAAATAAAATTGGTCGGATATTCCTGAACAGTAGGATGATTGTCTTGCGAGTACGATGCGACTTCTCTCACCTGTCTCGCATCTGTATGACATCCGTATCAAACGCGTTTATAACATCAGCTTTTACAGACGGTCATTCTCTGACATTTCAGGGTAATTTTCTACCTAATAAAACATTTTTTTATAGATCTAGAAAGATAGAAATGAGTCAGTGAGATATATCATCAGGGCAGGGCGTGTGGAGCTGCTGTACATGGATTTAGCTAATAATTAAAGAATTTAAAGTAAAAAAAGCAAAGGGGGAAAGCGGACAGCTGATGCTTATAGTCTGGGAAGCGGGTAATAAACATTAATATACATAGATCTTCCCAGGGGATTAATATTAACATCTGCGTAGCCTTTACTGGTTATTAACAAGGGGTGACCCCCTCCCAAAAAAATGATGTGGGGGCCCCTTCTATTTTTAATAACCAGAAAAGGCTAGGCAGACAGCTGCAGGCTGGTATTAATAGCCTAGGAAGGGGCCACGCATATTGTACCCCCTCCCAAACTAATAACATCAGCCTGCAGCCGCCCAAAAAATGGTGCATCCATTAGCCTCGGCTCTTCCCACTTTCCCTGGTGCAGTGGCAAATGGGGTAATAATATTGGGGTTGATGTCAGCTTTGTAATGTCAGCTGATCTCAAGCCCAGGGTTAGTAATGGAGAGGCGTCTACAAGACACCCACATTACTAACCCCCATCAGTTTAAGTAAAAAACACATACACAGAGCAAAGTCCTTTATTTGAACAAAACACTTCCCGACCCTTTTACCCATTTAATAATATCCAAAGAAAAATAAAAAAAAACAAAGTCATCCTGAACTGTCGGCAGATAATCCATACTGATGATGTCCCGTGACGAACTCCAGCTCTGCTACATCTGTATGGTGTGTTGAGCGATGGCTCAGCCCGCCAGCCAGGACACACTGGTCAGTGCAGCGAGCAGTGACGTCAGTAAGGTGACCAGAGCTCATCGGCTATGAACTCCGGTGACCTTAGTCAGAGCAGCGCTAGACACTGCAGGAGCATTCTCACGCTACTGGCTTGCTGAGCGGTCACATCAAACAATCCAGATGTAGCATGGCTGGGGATTTTTGTTGGACAGCATCACATAAGGATTATCTGCGGACAGGTGAGGATTATTTTGTATTTTAATTTGATCTTTATAAAGGGTAAAAGAGGGTCTGGGAGTGTTCATTTCAATTAAAGGACTTTGCTCTGTGTGTGTGCTTTTTTAACTAAACTTACGGAGTTAGTAATGGGGGTGTCTTATAGACGCCTCTCCATTACTAACCCCTGGGCTCGAAGTCAGCAAACATTACAAAGCTAACATCAACCCCAATAGTATTACCCCACTCGCAACCGCACCAGAGCAAGTGGAAAGAGCCGAGGCTAGGCGCCAGAAATGGTGCATCTTATGGATGCGCCAATTCTTGGGCAGCTGAGTGCTGGTGTTCTTGCACTGGGAGGGGGACAATATCCAATTCCCAGGCTATTAATATCAGCCGGCAGCTGTCTGTTTAGCCTTTGCTGGTTGGGTCCCTGGTTTCCTGCACTGCTGGTAACATTACCATTATGTCTATCTATTGTGTCCTATTGCACTTGGTCTGTTGATGCTTATTTGTATCACCTTTGCCCAGTATACTGACTGAACCTATCACTTTATATGTTTATTACTATATCCTTTATGTCTATGAGGTATAATGCTTACTTGTGATAGTGTTTCTCTAGTCAGAAACTTTTTCATTCTAATGATATAAATAACTGATATTATATATTACTTATGTGATGTATGCTATGGACCTTTATGCATTAGTATACTCTCTAACATATAATTGGACCCATATTTCGTATTTACTTAATAGGATAATTTCACCTTTGGTCTGGGCCTTAGATGTAGCAGTGCAGTACACGAAGCTTTATATCCAGGTATACCACCATTGTTCTTCCTGAACTTGTACCTCACTTTTTGTATATATTGTATTTGTATATGAATATATATGGTATTCCTCTATATGTTTTTTTTTTATTTGTTAATAATAAAGATATATTTTTAGCCCTTTGAAGAAAACGTTTCATCTCTTTAGCGACAGTAATTAACAGAGGCTGAAGTTACAGTTCTATCCAAAGGCTTAACCTTCTACCCGACAATTGAGTTTGACGTTCATAGAACTTTATTAGATGTGAATAAGTTTGTGAGAACTTTCACTTTGCGTTGTCATTTCATGGTCAATGAACAGAATGAGAACATGGAGAACTCGTTACAAGAAGTTTCTCATGATGATGTTCCCAATAGAACTGGAACTTTTGATGAACGGGGTTCACTTCTTGAACATAAAACTCCAGCGATTCAACACAACAGACAGTTACTTTCAATCGTTTGTTATAAAAAAATCTCTATTACTATCCGGTCAAGTCTCGTCCACCAGTCTTGGATGTTTTCTAGGAAATGATTGAAGATGAACTACTTACATTAAAAAGGAACACAAAATTTCAAGGACAGAAATATCATAATCTAATGATATCAGAGCAACGAGCTGTGAAAGAACTTAACGAGAACTCTGACCTCCTCATAAGGAAAGCAAAGGACGATCCGCTGTTATATTGAATGTGGGACTTTATGAAAAATTCCATTGGGAAATCTGCAGACAAAATGTGACCTTCTAAGGAAGGGGAAAGATTCTGAAAGAAGCCGTCGAGGACGAAGACTCAAGACTGATGAAGACGACAGCGGAGAAACCGCGACTCACAGATCAGAAGAGAAGAATCAGGGAATGAAAGCTGGGAGAAAATGTAGAGAAAACCAGAGCAAGTCTGGAGAAAAATCATCTATTATAGGACGAGGCCGAGAGACGCCATCACATGCACCGGAGCCAACAAGAGTCTCCTCTCACCTGGTGATGTCAGAGGCCGGAGCTCCTCCATCATCACCTCCTGGTACCGATCCTGGTGTCCTTCTAGATACTCCCACTCCTCCATGGAGAGATAGACAGCGACGTCCTGACACCTTATAGGAACCTGACAACGACACCGTCATCACCCAGAATCCTCCAGTGCTGTCCTGTATAATGTCCCAGCAGTCACCTCTCCGCTCATCACCCAGAATCCTCCAGTGCTGTCCTGCATAATGTCCCAGCAGTCACCTCTCCGGTCATCACCCAGAATCCTCCAGTGCCGTCCTGCATAATGTCCCAGCAGTCACCTCTCCGCTCATCACCCAGAATCCTCCAGTGCTGTCCTGTATAATGTCCCAGCAGTCACCTCTCCGGTCATCACCCAGAATCCTCCAGTGCTGTCCTGTATAATGTCCCAGCAGTCACCTCTCCGCTCATCACCCAGAATCCTCCAGTGCTGTCCTGTATAATGTCCCAGCAGTCACCTCTCCGGTCATCACCCAGAATCCTCCAGTGCTGTCCTGTATAATGTCCCAGCAGTCACCTCTCCGCTCATCACCCAGAATCCTCCAGTGCTGTCCTGTATAATGTCCCAGCAGTCACCTCTCCGGTCATCACCCAGAATCCTCCAGTGCTGTCCTGTATAATGTCCCAGCAGTCACCTCTCCTGTCATCACCCAGAATCCTCCAGTGCTGTCCTGTATAATGTCCCAGCAGTCACCTCTCCGCTCATCACCCAGAATCCTCCAGTGCTGTCCTGTATAATGTCCCAGCAGTCACCTCTCCGGTCATCACCCAGAATCCTCCAGTGCGGTCCTGTATAATGTCCCAGCAGTCACCTCTCCGCTCAGCAGCTCAATCATCTTGTTGCTGAGCTCTAGGATCTTCTTCCTCTTCCTCTCATGTATCGGGGGGTGCGGGGGAGGCTCTGTGATGGGGTCCGGGCTCCGCCCTCCTGACTCCTGGAGATGGATGATGGGAGTCACACCCTCCCCCGGTGTCTTCCTCACTATTGTGTAATCCTGTGTATGGAGAAAAGTGGTAAAACACAAAACCCCAGAGAGATAATGAAATAGTTGTGGCTTTCTAACCCAAAACCTAATTACAGGTTCCTATTAACACTTTCACCCACGAGACTGTTTTCACCTTTCTGATTAGGCCAATTTTTTCAATTCTTACTAGTTTGACTTTAATTTTGATCAAAATTACACAGTGACCCTATTTGGGCCATGTGTGAACACGCTCTTACATGCTGCATGTACACTCATTTATATTCCAGTTCATTTCTTTAGTTTTTTTTTCAGTTAAAGGGGTCCTCCCATCTCCGAGATCCCATCCCAATATGTAGTAGGTGTAATAATAATAATAATATTAGCAAATACCTTCAATTAGAAATGTAGTATAGTATTTTTGGTTCGCTAGCTCTCTTACCCCATGTGCAGGCATCGCAGGACCTTAGGTATCCATGGTTACGACCACTAGCAGCTAGCCAGCTAACTGTGATTTTATCAGTGGACGTAACCATGGATACCTAAGGTCCTGCGATGCTCTGCACATGAGGTAAGAGATAGCGAATCAAAAATACTATACTACATTTCTAATTAGAGGCATTTGCTAATATTACTATTATTACACCTACTACATATTGGGATAGGATCTTGGAGATGGGAGGACCCCTTTAAGTGCGCACAAGTGTGGTAATCTCATGTGGTGTATGGCAGGGGGCTGCACTCCTCGCAGTATACAATGTATCTCGCTGTGGACAGTTTTCTGTCAGGAGAAGAGTCCTCTCTTCTCAAATTAAACTCCACAATGTAATATTTTTCCAGTAAATGCCTCCAGGTAGAGGGTGATGATGGTGGTAGTAGTCTGTGCACCCGAGCCCCAGTCATAAAGAAGCCTAAAGAAGTTAAACAGAAGTCCCTTTACTGGGGATAATGGGTCAAATTCTTAGGCTGTGTGCCCACGATGCGTTTTTGAAGCGTTTCTGTAGCAGCAAAAACACTGAAGAAACGCATCAAAAACGCTTGGTAGAAGGCCCGCCATGTCCCCCAATGATAATCCGCGTGTGCTGTGCACATGCTGCTCAAATTTCCGCTTCCGTTTTTCATGGGGAAAAAAAACGCAGCACCACCAATTATTTTGCAGAAGCGCTGCGTTTGTGCCGCCATTGACTTGCATTGGAAAGCTTCAAATCTGCAAATATGTAAAACTACTTGCAGAATTAAAGTGGATTTGCAACGATTTTGGAACACAAGACTGCAGCAAATGGGAAGTGACCTCATGCGGGGGCGTTCCAGCCATCCCATAAATCCAGGAAGACCAGAATCCCATACCATTCCTGTCTTCCAGGATCATGGCTGAGCACCTGGGGTGGTACAAGATGGACCTGAATGTCCCGGTCATGATTGGTGTCTGCGGGTGTCTGCGCTGGAAACCTGCACGGTGTCAGCATGGGCTCTGTGCGGTGTCTGCGGTTGTCAGCGGGTGTCTGCGTGCAGGCAGACAAAGGTCTATGTGACACTACTACTCCCATCGGCCTATGTCTGTCCCCCGTCCACTAGTGGCAGCAGGATCAGCTTGATGGGAGCAGTAGTTACCATCAGCCTGATCCTGCTGTTAAAATTGCCCTAATGTGTCCGTAAAACTGCCCCATATGTTATTTTTGGCCCCCATAGGTTTATATTTTTGCCCCTATACATTTTTAAATTTTTGTATGCCCCCATATATTTTTTTTGGCAACCTATTTTTTTTTTATTAATTTAATAGTCCCCATTTTTGTTTTGCTTGGTCCCCAATTAATTTTAAAAATACATTTCATTGGTGGCCAGTGGTTGCCTAAAGAAATTTAGTTTATACATTACCTGTTCCCACCGATCGCCACCTAAAATAAAGTAAAAAATAAAAAAAATACACCTATACACCTAATTCCCCGAAGCCCTCAATCTCCTGTAATATAATATAAAATAACACAATTTTATCCTTACCCCTCTGTAGTAGTCCACGAGTGTCCCATGAAGATCTCCAGATTAGAGCAGCCACATAAAGTGTGACCGCTCTAAACCGCTGCCCCGCTACAATGGCGGGGCCGTAAAGCAGCCCCGTCATTGCATAAGCGAGTTCACCGGAGTTCAGGCAGCGCTGCTCCGGTGACCTCCTTTACGACCCCGCTGACCGTGAGAAATTCCCACGGTACAGCAGGGCCGTAAGGGGGGGGTCACCGGAGCTGCGCTGACTGAATGCACTCCGGTGACCTCAGTCAGTGCCTCACACTGCCGGGAGCGGACGTGTTCCCGGCAGTGTGAGCTTACAGCAGCCATGACAGCTGTCACATCTCCAGATGTGACAGCTCTGCATGGGAGATCATCGCAGGAACATGGACAGGTAATTATTTTTTTTTAGTAAATTAATAATTAAATAAAATTGTGTTTTATTTCAAATAAATAATTATTTTCTGGGTGTAGTGTGTGTTTTTTCTTTTTAACTCTTTGTAGGTTAGTAATGGGGGTGTCTTATAGACGCCCCTCATTACTAACCTGGGCTTTATGGCATCTGGCGCTGACATGAACCCCACTACTATTACCCCCTGCCACTGCACGAGGGTAGTGTGGAAGAGCGAGGCTAAGCGTCAGATTTGGCGCACAAATATGATGCGCCAAATCTGGGGCGGTTGAGGGCTTATATTATAGCCTGGGAGGGGGCCTATAACCTTGGCCCCTTTCTAGGCTATTAATATCAGGTCGCAGCTGTCCGCCTAGCCTTTGCTGGCTCCAATTTATAGGAGGACACTATGTCATTTTTTTTTTTTGGGTCCCCCTGTAGAATGGACAGTAAAGGCTAAGCTAACTGCTGCGGCCTGATATTAATAGCAAGGGAAGGGGCCATGATCCTTGGCTACTTCCCAGACCATATCAGCCCTCAGCTTTCCCTCTGCTGGTTATTAACCCTCTGTCAGGGGCAACTGATCTGACAGGCGCAGCTCACTTAGTTTCATTTCTCTATTTTCAGTGGTTTGTCTGGGAAACACCCTCCTCCCAGTACCTTCCTAACTTTAAAGGCTGTGTGATTATGTGTATTCTCATTTATTACATTCCTATTAAGGTAACTGATCACTTTTAGAGCATTGAAATTTTAATAAAAGGAAAATATAGCCAATTTTCTAGCCTGTGCCTGACAGGTGCAATGCCCCTAAACTCGTTATGAAACATATTGCCCCTGACGGAGGGTTAAAAATACACGTGAACCCACCCATTTTTTTTTTTAAATACATTAAAATGTAAGATTATTGTACAGCGTATGCGTGACCAAGAATACATTGAAATGGGTCTGTGTGTGTTTCCGGTATGTGTGGAAAAAGTCATCACCATTCGTACCGGAGATTCTGACGTGTGAAAGAGCCGTAATTGGATACTGGGTGAGGAGTGTGTGTGTGTGTGGGGGGGAGCCCATGTATACACACGCGTACATATCTGCATAGAGTATGTATGTGTATATATATTTTTTATATTAATTACAGGGTCTGCAGTTCTTGTGGCATCCTGAATACTTCCAAAATGGTGAATAGGGGTTTGACTAGGAAATTACATTACTGGCCTTTATTTGGCTTTAAAAACGCTTAAAAAACTTTTACAAAACGCATCAAAAAACGCATAAAAAAAGCGTCAAAAACGCATCAAAAACGCACATAGAATCTGCATGAATTTTTCTGGCAAGGAGATGCAGAAATGGTCAGGAAAATTTCTGCATCGTGGGCACAATGCCTTATTCACAAACGGTAGGGAGCTGAGGTACAGGATGACACTCAGGCTGAGTTCACACGATGCGTTTTTAATGCGTTTAAGCTGCGTTTTTGCAGCTGCGTAAACGCCGCGGAAACGCATTAAAAACGCATGGTAGAAGGGCAGCAATGTTCCCCAATTGAAATCCGCATGTGCTGTGCCCATGATGCAAATTTTTCCGCAGCGTAAACGCTGCGCTCAAAAATCCGCAGCATGTCCATTAATTTTGCGGAAACGCTGCGTTTTCGCCGCCATTGACTTGCATTAGAACGCGCCAATTCCGCAAGACTGCATCTGTACTTGCGTAATTGGCACGTTCTAATGTGCGGATGGTACCCCTGTATGGAGGAGAGGAGAGTCTCATCCGCACCCAGGTACCATTAAAAAATCTGTAAAAAAAAAGGATAAAATAAAAAATAAATGTATATTTACCTTCTGTCGGCCCGCGCAGCGCTCCTGCTTGGTTCCCGGCACTTTGCAGTGAGTTGAAGGACCTGCGCTGACGTCAGAGTCATGTGATGGGTCACGTGACGCTGATGTCGGCAGGTCTTTCAATTCAAAGTGGCCGGCGAGGGAGAACGGAATGAGCGGGACACCGGGGGCCATCGGAGGGTAAAGTATACATGTATTTTTTATTTTTACCACTCTCTCGGTTCACACTATATAAATCCATGCCTAGTTGTCAAGCACTTTCCAAGTGATGCTAAAATCGCCTGGAAAGCGCTTCTCAATCCACATGCAGAAACGCATGGGGGAACGCATGTGAATCCGCATGTATTCTGCAGGAAAAACGCATGCACAATCCGCATGCATTTTTCTGGCAAGGAGATGCAGAAATGGTCAGGAAAATTTCTGCTTCATTTCTGCATCGTGGGCACATAGCCTTATTCACAAGCGGTAGGGAGCTGAGGTACAGGATGACACTCATGGTTGAATATTGTTGTGCACCTGCAGACAGGCAGATCCTGGTAACCTCTGGTTTCATCAAATCTGAATATTTCTTCCTCAGCGCTGTGCTCTGTTTCTGCCCTGAGGTAATTCTTCCTAATATGCCCTGAGGTAATTCTTCCTAATATGAAGACTATCAGCTCCCCTTATTGTGTCTGTCCCCTTTTTAAGCGCAGCAGTCAGGGAGAAGGTAGGTAACTCCTTCATCTACAAAATGGCTTCCTCTTCTCAAAATGTCTGACCACCAACTGCCTCTTCAATCCTTAACTACCTCACAGGATTTAACTCCTCCCACTCTCATGTGACTGTTAGAGCTGCAGTCATTGGCTGACTGCCCAGAGGCGTTTTTCCAGAAGCTTCTGCATATTAAACAGAGCTGGGTCACATGATCAAGCCTGTTAGAGGAAGATTAACCCTTTTTGTGCTGCCTGTCAGCAGGTCTCACCATTTATAAAAAATGCACAGTTTACACAAAAAAACACAGCATTTATATGAAACACACTATATATCCGGTATCCCATAGGGATAGGATCTTGGAGATGGGAATACCTCTTTAATTCTTCTGAATATTAAGTTATATCATTAATATTAACCCCCTTTACCCCCGAGGGTGGTCTGCACGTTAATGACCAGGCCAATTTTTACAATTCTGACCACTGTCACTTTATGAGGTAATTACTCTGGAACGCTTCAACGGATCCCCCTGATTCTGAGACTGTTTTTTCGTGACATATTGTACTTCATGATAGTGGTAAAATTTCTTCGATATCACTTGCGTTTATTTGTGAAAAAAAGGGAAATTTGGCGAAAATTTGGAAAATTTAGCAATTTTCAAAATTTGAATTTTTATGCCCTTAAATCAGAGAGATATGTCACACAAAATAGTTAATAAATAACATTTCCCACATGTCTACTTTACATCAGCACAATTTTGGAACCAAAATTTTTTTGTTAGGGAGCTATAAGGGTTAAAAGTTGACCAGCGATTTCTCATTTTTCCAACAAAATTTACAAAACCATTTTTTTAGGGACCACATCACATTTGAAGTGACTTTGAGGGGCCTTTATGACAGAAAATACCCAAAAGTGACACCATTCTAAAAACTGCACCCCTCAAGGTGCTCAAAACCACATTCAAGAACTTTATTAACCCTTCAGGTGCTTCACAGGAATTTTTGGAATGTGGAAGAAAAAAATTAACATTTAACTTTTTTCACAAAAATGTTACTTTAGACCCAATTTTTTTTTTTTTCGCAGGGGTAACAGGAAAAAATGGACCCCAAAATTTGTTGTGCAATTTCCCCTGAGCACGCAGATACCCCATATGTGAGGAAAAACCACTGTTTGGGTGCACTGCAGGGCTCGGAAGGGAAGGAGCGCCATTTGACATTTTGAATGTAAAATTTGCTTGAATAATTAGCGATGCCATGTTGCGTTTGGAGAGCCCCTGATGTGCCTAAACAGTGGAAACGCCCCACAAGTGACCCCATTTTGGAAACTAGACCCCTCAAGGATTTTATTAAGGGGTATAGTGAACATTTTGAACCCAGAGGTACGACACAGAATTTGATAATATTATGTCATCATATTGAATAAGTTGTCATTAGTGCTCGCTACATGATTTTGCATCAGGTACTTGGGTATGCACCATGTATCGCGGGTGATCGAGTCCCCGCTCACATGTTTCATGGTTATTAGACACCCAAAAAAAATCATGCGGGGATCGCTCGTGCATGGCAGGCAATCCCCGTGAGTTTTTTTTGGCCACAATGCATATGGGGCGGAGACACGAGCACCCGCTATACTCGGTGCATACCCGAGCACCTGATGCAAACTCAAGTAGCGAGCACTTGCGCTCAACACTAGTCGCCATATCGTCATCTTTTTTTTTTTTACTTTTGAAAAAAATCCCAACCCCATCACAACCCTAACCCCAAACCCAGCCCAACCCTAACCCTAGAGTTTATTTTTTACGCCGTTCCTTGTGCGGTATAAGTGATTAGACGGCTTTATTCTTCAGGTCGGTGTGATTACAGTGATACCAGAATGATATCGGGTTTTTATGATTGACAGCTGTCACACACTAAAAGACGCATTTTTTTTTTTTTAAATCTAGTTTTTGCATCACCATATTTTGAGAGCTATAATTTTTCCATATTTTGGCCGACAGAGTCATGTGACAGCTTGTTTTTTGCGGGACGAGTTGACGTTTTTATTGGTGCCATTTTCAGGCACGTGACATTTTTTGATCACTTTCTATTCCAATTTTTGGGAGGCAGAATAAACAAAAAACAGAACTTCCAGAATTTTTTTTTATGTTTTTTTTTCATTCTGTTCCGCGTGTGGTAAAATTGACAAGGCAGCTTTATTCTTCGGGTCAGTACGTTTACAGCGGTACCACATTAATATCATTTTTCTATGTTTTGGCGCTTTTACACAATAAAAGCTATTTTATAGAATTTTTTTTTGCATCGCTTTATTCTGAGAGCTATAACTTTTTTATTTTTAAGCTGATGGAGCTGTATGGCGGCTTGTTTTTTGCGGGACAAGATGGAGTTTTCAGCGGTACCATTTTTATTTACATTCGCCTTTTTGATCGCGTGTTATTACATTTTTTGTTTGGCGCTATGGTGATAAAGCATTGTTTTTTGCTTCTTTTTTTTTTTTTTAGCGTGTTCACTGAAGGGGTTAACTAGTGGGACAATTTTATAGGTCAGGTCGTTCTGGACACAGCGATACCAAAAGTGTACTTTATTTATTTTTATGTAAATATGTGTATTTAATTAATAATTTTTCCTTTCTTTGTTGTTGTTTTTTTTAAAATGTTTTTACAAATTTTAAAAACTTTTTTTTTTTACACTAATTGACCTTGTCTCTGGACGGGACATCAACTTTTCCTGCCCGGATCGCTGATCTAATACTCTGGATTGCTTGCATCAGGTGCTGCATGTACGGTGAATGGCATGAAGAGGTTAAATGGAATCTGTCACTAAATTATTGCCACTGACTGGCAGCTTTCTGCCTATGCACAGTGTACAGAGAGCGGCCAATCAGGGCTGTGGGTGGAGCTATACAGAGCTCAGAGCACTACTAGAGCTACAGCAGAAAAAACAGGGATTTCATCAGAACTGCAGCGAGCAGCCCAGTAAGTGACCGATCACTGGAATCAGGGTCTCTGCCCCCACATCATGCTGCTCTCAGATCAGATAGCAAAACCTGATGTCGGACTTGTTACATAACACAATAAAGCTGATAGAAATGTAGAGGAGTTACCTCTCCGCTCAGCAGGGAGATGATCTCCAGGGTGAAGTGTAATAATCTTCTGGTGGTCTCGTCCTCGTCCATCCTCGGGGTCATTCAGGAGAAGGAGGGATGAACACTGGATCAGCTGGAGGGATCTCGTCCTGCCGGCTGATAACAGAGAGCAAGAGCTGCACACAACCAGGACGGAGATCTGCACTGAGAGCTGGAGGACCTGTGGTGACATCACTGCCATGTGATCAGGGGGCGGAGCTCAGGAGAGAAGTGGTGAAGGACCTGTGATAATGATGACGTCACCACAGCTCCTCCCCCTCAGTACAGCAGACGCTTCATACTTCTCCTGGATCTCTGTTCTCTCTGTTATCAGCCATTATACAGAGACCTGCGCCCAGGAGACATTATATACAGAGCAGAGAACATTCCCCGCAGATTATATTCCTGGAGACAGAACAGGATCTGTGTGACGTCAGCACTGAGGGGATTCCAGGAGGAGACCAGAGGCCGAGAGACCGGATCCATCAGTGGTCGATGACGTCTTGTAGATTTGATCGGACACTTAGTTACAGGATCCATCGGTTGTGGATGGTGACATCTTGTAGATGTGATCGGGGCCTTAGTTACAGGATCCATCGGTCGTGGTCGGTGATGTCTTGTAGATGTGATCGGACACTTAGTTACAGGATCCATCGGTCGTGGTTGGTGACGTCTTGTAGATGTGATCGGAGCCTTAGTTACAGGATCCATCGCTCGTGGTCGGTGACATCTTGTAGATGTGATCGGGGCCTTAGTTACAGGATCCATCGGTCGTGGTCGGTGATGTCTTGTAGATGTGATCGGAGCCTTAGTTACAGGATCCATCGGTCGTGGTCGGTGTCGTCTTGTAGATGTGATCGGAGCCTTTGTTACAGGATCCCTCGGTCGTGGTTGTTGATGTCTTGTAGATGTGATCGGAGCCTTAGTTACAGGATCCATCAGTTGTGGTTGGTGTGCCATCTGGGCTGGGGGATTTGTCAATGTTTAATTTGCTGAGACGCAGGGGTACTTATTTTTGCGTTAAACTAGTTATATCAGGTGGTGAACTTTGATTTTTGCCTTGTTGAAAGATCCCTAGATGATTCATTGGTGAACACGGATGAAAAGTGACTGCTTTGTATCTCCGCCTTTTCTTTGTCCTCTATAATTATTTTGTTATTATTGTCTTTTAAGGGGCTGATACCATCCGTTTTTTTTTTATTTTTGGCATTGGGATTTTTTGGGATTTATTTTAATGTCTCTGGTAATTTGTTTCTCTGTAGATAACTTTGCTACCCTGATTTTCTTTTTTACATTTCTTATTGAGATCTTTAGGCTATGTTCATACATTGCGTTTTTGCTGCATTTTTTCCCGCAGGCAACACCTGCTCTCTTGGCAGTAGAGAAGCTACCTCAAAAAAGCAGGTTTTGCTGCGTTTTTTATGCTTTTTTTACAGCGTTTTTGTCACTGTACATTTGTCTCTTTTGCATGCTGATAAAGTTTAATGCAAAAAAAAAATCTTATTCAACTTCCTCAGGTTTTGGCATCAAAAACACTGCAAAACCTGATACCTGCGTTTTTGCAGTGTTTTTTGCACTACTCATTGCTTTCAATGGGTGAAAAAGGCTGAAAATACGCTGAAAGAAGTGACATGCTGTATTTTTTAAGAACCAAGGTATTGCACGAAAGATTGAGGACAAAAAAAAAACAAGCTATGTGCATGAGATTTCTGAAATCTCATACACTTTGCTGGTACGGTAAAATGCAGCTGAAAATTTGCATAAAAATGCATTAAAAAAACACTGAAAAATTGCAACGTGTGAACATAGCCTTATACCCCTGAAATGCTATTTCTGTATTCTCAGCCTTCAAGATTTGGAATGCCCTTTGTTTTTGTCTTATTAAACTTTGTACTGTCTTATTTATCTGACGCGCCCCCTGGGCCGTGGGGTACCCGGTGCCAGGACGGTAGATGCTGTGGGGATGTCACAGTGGCGGTGACCCGGTCTGTGACCCAGGGCGGTCAATAAAAAGGGGTTATTGATAGGGGATTTATAGTGATTGTATAAAGTTCGTGACGCCACCTGTGGTATGCGGCTAAGGGAGCCGCCGCTCCGGAGCAGTCCTCTGGAGCTGATGTTACTGCAGCAGGGATGGTGTGGCTCTCCACAGGTAGAGCTTAGCTCCAGGGCAGTGTAGATGTTATGGGTTATGCTGGGCGTTGTAGTGCAGGGGTTGATGGCACAGCAATAATCAGTCCACAACCTAATGGCGGTTTCCTCTTAGCTTTACTGGTGGTGATTACACAAGCCGGGACTAGGGTACTGGCTAGAAGTGGAAGTCCGGGCAGCCTGGAAGCAAGTAAAGAATCCTCCTTGCCAGGTGAAGTTGGAGGCCTTCCCTTTCCACTAAACTCTTTGGCCCTGCTGCTTGTAGCTGTGCTGTGGCCCTCGTCCCTGAGTGCAATGTCTTTTTGCTCACCCGTATGGCAGGCAGCTCGGGTCTTGCTGATGCGTCGCTCCCACGTGGTGGTGCTGGGCCCTGCGATGCTGCTGAGCCTCCGGGCGTCTGATGGGGCCAGGAGACCTGCAATCTCCTGCCCTCCGGTTTCTGCTGCTGTGCCTTCGGTGCCCCCACAGCCTCAGACTCCGGTGTCCAGTTCCTCTGTGCTGGTTCTTCTGGGGTGAGCTGCTGAGCAGCTCCAGTCCCCAGCTCCTCTCTCCTCAACGTCCTGACTTCAACTCCTCACACTAAGACTAACTAACCCCGCCTCCAGATCCCAGTTGCCAAGGGGAGAAACTCCCCTTGCTGGTCTGGAGCCAGGAAAGTGTTGTATGCTTAGTAAAACCTGATTAGGGGACCCCTGCTTGCTTCCAGGCATGGCATCACCTCTTGTGAGAGAGGCAATGCCACTGTGGCAACCAGACCCCTGGAGTGCCACATTCCCCCCTAGTTAACTTCAGTACTCCCGGACTGAGGATACCTTTTAAAATTAACAAATAACAATTCACATTACAAACAGGTTACAAAATCAAAAATTACAAAAACCCAACAAAAATTGAAAGCAGTCACTGCGGCGCTTAGTCCTTACGCCACAATCCTGGTAACTGTAATTTGGCTGGTGGGAACCGCATCAACCCACTTTGTGCATCGTCCCTGGGCGTGGCTTCAGGGCACTCTTTCGTTGGGCCTGGTCTCCAGCCACGCCTGCGGTTTATTTTCTAGGCCTATTAGAAACTATTTTCAATATTGTCCTGACCACACCTAGTCCTGTGGCCCAATTGTCCATAAATTCAACAAATATACTTTTGCAAGACTATTTAATGGGTACAACTATAAACAACATACACTTTAGTTCTCTTACACTTTATACTTTAGTTTCTCCAGCGAGCAGGGAGCTGACCTTTTGGACTCCTGGTCGATCTACATAGTACGTTAGTTGTCACTGCCCTACGCTGGTCCCTAGTGTCTACCCCTGGTGTGGTGGGTTCAGTGTGATCTACACTACGGGTAGTCTGAGGTAACACCGGTAGGCTGGGTAATCTCCTACAAATTCTTTGGCTCACCCTGGGTACTACAGGTTCACTGCTAGCAGAGGGTAGATTCTCCTGATCTGCTGCTGATGAAGCATCTGTCTCTGGGGCCGACTGGTCTTCCAGATGTTCTGGAGCCTCTGCAGCTTCCGGTGAGGCCGCTTGGATAAAGGTCAGGACCGGTACCACAATCGCTTTGTTCACCTGCGTCCAAGACCGGGGAAATTCTCTGAGGACTATCTGAACCGTTTCTTCCACCTCTTCTGTGGGCTGAGGGCTGTCTTGATCTTCTTTGTGTTTCAACTGTTCAGGACATATCTTCAAGTGATCTCTTGAGACTGCCGCTGAAGTTTCCCCTCCATCTTTGCTGATGAGGCACACTTTGGTGTTGTCGTAATTTGAGGGTAGGACGGTGTATGGCTCAACCTCCCACTGGTCATCTAACTTGTGGACTCGTCTTTTCCTCTTAAGTACCTGTTCTCCAGGTGATAAGGGAACGGCAGGTGCATGCTGATTATAAGTTTTCTCTTGCTTCTGTCTTGCCTGGGACAAACTTCTCTCAACACATTCTTGCACCTTGCGGTATTGTTGCTGCCGCTCGGTATCCCAATCCGCATCTGGTGAGGTCGTCTCTGGTGTTAAGACTCCCATGTCTAAGTCGATGGGTAGTCTACCAGGTCTTGCTCTCATCAGGTAAGCAGGTGTACGGTTGGTGGAGTTCACCGGGATGTGATTATATAGGTCCACCAAATCTGGTAACTTCTCTGGCCACAGGCTACGTTCTTTAAGGGGCAACGTCTTCAACAGGTCTATCACCACCTGGTTCATCTTTTCACACAACCCATTGGTCTGGGGATGATACGGCGTCGTCCTTATTTTCTTGCAACCGTACAAGTTACAGAATTCCTGGAACACCTCTGCTTTAAAGGCTGGACCTTGGTCGGTAAGCACCCGTTCAGGGTAACCGTGCGGGCCACAAAAGTGCTGTTGGAACGCTTTGGCTGCCGTCTGAGCCGCCTGGTCTTTTACTGGCACTACTACCAGGAGCCGGGAGTAGTGGTCTACTATGGTTAGCGCGTAGACATAGCCTGACCTGCTTGGGGCTAGCTTCATGTGGTCCAAGGCTACCAGTTCTAGTGGCTGTTTGGTGATGATGGGCTGCAGGGGAGCCCTCCGGCTGTCACGGTCTTTTCGTCTCAGGTTGCATGGACCACATTCTCGACACCATCTCTCGATTGCTTTCCTCATGCCAGGCCAGTAGAATTGCTCACGTAACAGGACTTCCAACTTCTTCCACCCGAAGTATCCTGCTCCATCGTGGTATGCTTCTAAGACCATTGACGCATCCCGCCTCGGGACTACCACCTGCCAGACCAGTTCATGTGTCCGGGAGTTGATGCTTCTTCGACACAGCTTTCCTTTGTAGATGAACAGTTTGCCCTTCTCCTTCCACAACTGTTGGGTCTCCTGTGGAGCATCTGGATCAGGGTATGAGTCAGCTTGCATCAGCAACTCCTTGACTAGGCGGACAGCCGGGTCGCTATCCTGCGTTTCTGCCCATCCATGGTGGGGCAATGGGTTGAACGTGGCCTCTCTGTTGGTGGAGCTCTTGTCCCTTACATAGTGGGAGCACTGGGTCACCCCATGACGATGGAAAGCGGGTATCTCTATCTCCTCCAGCTCTTCCAGGACTTCTCCCCCATCTGGCAAGTTGGGCATCCTAGACAGCGCATCAGCATTTGCATTTTTATGCCCCGCCCGATACTTGATGGTAAACTCGTAGTTAGACAGTCGGGCCATCCATCTTTGCTCTAGGGCACCAAGCCTCGCAGACTCCTGGTGCGTCAGCGGGTTATTGTCCGTGAAGACTGTAAATTTGGAGGAGGCGAGATAGTGCTTGAAGCGCTCTGTTACAGCCCAGACTATGGCGAGAAACTCCAACTTGAAGTAACTGTAGTTGTCGGGATTCCTTTCCGAGGGCCGGAGCTTCCTTCTGGCATAGGCAATCACTCTCTCTCTGCCTTGCTGTACCTGGGACTGCACCGCTCCCAATCTCACGTTGCTGGCGTCTGAATGGAGTATAAAGGGTTGGCCATAGTCGGGGTAGGCCAGGACTTCGTCTCCGGTCAGAGCCATCTTCAGTCGGGTGAAAGATTCGTCTTCTGGTTTACCCTATTTGAACGGAGGTTTCGGGTTCTTGGCCTTCTTGGACTGGCCTACCAGGAGGTCCTGCATGGGTGCTGCTATCTTGGTAAAACCCTTGATAAATCTCCTGTAGTAGCCTACCAGCCCGAGGAACTGCCGCACTTCCTTGATAGTGGAGGGTCTTAGCCAGTCCTTGATTACGGTGACTTTTTCAGGGTCTGGCGCTACACCTTCAGCGCTTACCACATGATCTAGGTACTGCACCTTGGGCTTCAACAGGTGGCATTTGGACAGCTTTACCTACAGGCCAAAACCAGATAGGGCTTCAAACACCTCGGACAGGTGCTCCAGGTGGTCTTCATATGTCTTCGAGTAGACAATTACGTCGTCCAGGTACAGCAGGACAGTTTCGAAGTTCTTGTGTCCTAGGCAGCACGCCATTAACTGCTGGAAGGTTCCTGTGGCATTGCAGAGCCCGAATGGCATGCAGTTGAACTCGCCCATTGGTGTTGTAAACGCGGTCTTTTCTTTGTCCGCCTCTGCCACAGGAACCTGCCATTACCCACTATTGAGATCCAAAGTGGAGAAATAATTAGCAGATCTTAGTGCAGCTATTTAGTACTGTACATAGGAGGGGAGAGAGGGGCTGATATGGATGGAGTGCAAAGAGTGTGTGCAAGGACTGTGGATGTGAGTGAGTGCAGCTGCCAGAATAGAAATTATACAAGTAAATATGGTGAATACTTGTTGCAGTGCAAATGATCTGGAAGTAGGTTTCTTTGAATGTCTTACCTGCTCCTGCCCTTTCTGCTATGTTTAATGGCCAGGCATTTTGAAAAAATGACACTTGAACAAAATGTACATAAATTCTCCCCGCCCCTGCATAAATCCTTCCCCAAAGCTCTGTCTGAATATTTAGGAGAGTTAGCTCTCTATTACTAAATTAGCTCGTTACTAGTGATGAGCAAGCTCTAAAATGCTGGAAGTGCTCGTTGCTCGGGCCGAGTAAATCGTAATACTCGGGTGCTCGACCCGAGCAATGAGCTCAATCTAAGTCAATGGGAAACTCGAGCATTCTTCTGGCGGCCCCCACCTCGGAGGTCTGCAGGGGGCCTAAAAATTGCCCAAATCGATGGGAACAGTGCTCAAATTACATGGGAAGACCCCTGGAAGCATCTCTGACTCCCAGGTCACTGCTGTGAACAATGTTGTCAGAGTATTACACCACTTTTACGGACTCACAATAAAACATACAAAAACAAAGCCAAAATGGATTTTCCCGGAAAAAAAACGTCAAAAGGACATTCTTTCCAGGGTAATGGCTTGTATACAAGGCAAAAAAAAACCACACAAAAAAGTGCTCCTCCACACCTTGGGCTATGTTCACATGCATTTTTGTAGTTTTGCATCGCTTTCCATGGTGAAAAATACATTCACCGGTAAATATCATTTTAACATTTTACTAACTTACCTACCCATGTGGTATGTGAGACATGATCAGACACATCCTCTTTCATTTATGAAGGAGGGACTCTGAAAGTCACAAAGCCTATTTTTATAGGGCCGTCAGGCGGCCCTTAGTATTGTTAAAGGGCCAGCAGTCAGCCCTCACTATTGTTAAGACGACACCGACCACGACTGATGGATCCTGTAACTAAGGCTCCGATCACATCTACAAGAAGTCACCAACCACGACCGATGGATCCTGTAACTAAGGCTCCGATCACATCTACAAGATGACACCAACCACGACCGATGGATCCTGTAACTAAGGCTCCAATCACATCTACAAGACGACATCGACCATGACCGGTGGATCCTGTAACTAAGGCCCCAATCACATCTACAAGACATCACCAACCACGACTGATGGATCCTGTAACTAAGGCTCCAATTACATCTACAAGAAGTCACCGACCACGACCGATGGATCCTGTAACTAATGCTCCGATCACATCTACAAGACGTCACCGACCACGACCGATGGATCCTGTAACTACACTGTGTGCCAAATTATTAGGCAAATGAGTATTTTGATCACATGATACTTTTTATACATGTTGTCCTACTACAAGCTGCATAGGCTTGAGAGACAACTACCAATTAAGTAAATCTGGTGATGTGCATCTCTGTAATGAGGAGGGGTGTTGACTAATGACATCAACACCCTATATAAGGTGTGCTTAATTATTAGGCAACTTCCGTTCCTTTGGAAAAATGGGTCAGAAGAGAGATTTGACGGGCTCTGAAAAGTCCAAAATTGTGAGATGTCTTGCAGAGGGATGCAGCAATCTTGAAATTTCCAAACTTTTGAAGTGTGGTCACCGAACAATCAAGCGTTTCATGGCAAATAGCCAACAGGGTCGCAAGAAGCGTGTTGGCCAAAAAAGACGCGAAATAACTGCCCATCAATTGAGGAAAAATCAAGCGTGAAGCTGCCAAGATGCCATTCGCCACCAGTTTTGCCATATTTCATAGCTGCAACGTTACTGGAGTATCAAAAAGCACAAGGTGTGCGATACTCAGGGACATGGCCAAGGTAAGGAAGGCTGAAAAACGACCACCTTTGAACAAGAAACATAAGATAAAACGTCAATAATAGGCCAAGAAATATCTTAAGACTGATTTTTCAAAGGTTTTATGGACTGATGAAATGAGAGTGACTCTTGATGGGCCAGATGGATGGGCCAGAGGCTGGATCAGTAAAGGGCAGAGAGCTCCACTCCGACTCAAATGCCAGCAAGGTGGAGGTGGGGTACTGGTATTGGCTGGTATCATCAAAGATGAACTTGTGGGACCTTTTCGGGTTGAGGATAGAGTTAAGCTCAACTCCCAGACCTACTGCCAGTTTCTGGAAGACAACTTTTTCAAGCAGTGGTAGAGGAAGAAGTCGGTATCGTTCCAGAAAAACATGATTTTCATGCAGGACAATGCTCCATCACATGCATCCAACTACTCCACAGCGTGGCTGGCCAGTAAAGGTCTAAAAGAAAAAAAATTAATGACATGGCCCCCTTATTCACCTGATCTGAACCCCATAGAGAACCTGTAGTCCATCATAAAATGTGAGATCTACAGGGAGGGAAAACAGTACACCTCTCGGAACAGTGTCTGGGAGGCTGTGGTGGCTGCTGCACGCAATGTTGATCGAAAACAGATCAAGCAAGTGACAGAATCTATAGATGGAAGGCTGTTGAGTGTCATCATAAAGAAAGGTGGCTATATTGATCACTGATTTTTTTAGATTTTGTTTTTGCATGTCAGAAATGTTTATTTCTAAATTTTGTGCACTGATATTGGTTTACCTGGTGAAAATAAAAAAGTGAGATGAGATTATATTTGATTTTTATTAAGTTGCCTAATAATTCGGCACAGTAAAAGTTACCTGCACAAACAGATATCCTCCTAAGATAGCCAAATCTAAAAAAAAAAAACCTCCAACTTCCAAAAATATTAAGCTTGGATATTTATGAGTCTTTTGGGTTGATTGAGAACATATTTGTTGATCATTAATAAAAATAATACTCTAAAATGCAACTTGCCTAATAATTCTGCACACAGTGTAAGGCTCTGATCACATCTACAAGACGACACCGACCACGACCGATGGATCCTGTAACTAAGACTCCGATCACATCTACAAGACGTCACCGACCACGACTGATGGATCCTGTAACTAAGGCTCCGATCACATCTACAAAACGTCACCGACCACGACCGATGGATCCTGTAACTAAGAATCCGATCACATCTACAAGAAGTCCACGACCGATGGATCCTGTAACTAAGGCTCCGATCACATCTACAAGACATCACCGACCACGACCGATGGATCCTGTAACTAAGGCTCCGATCACATCAACAAGACGTCACCGACCACAACCGATGGATCCTGTAACTAAGGCTCCGATCACATCTACAAGACGTCCCCGACCACGACCGATGGATCCTGTAACTAAGGCTCCGATCACATCTACAAGATGTCACTGACCACGATCGATGGATCCTGTAACTAAGGCTCCGATCACATCTACAAGACGTCACCGACCACAACCGATGGATCCTGTAACTAAGGCTCCGATCACATCTACAAGACGTCACCGACCATGACGGATGGATCCTGTAACTAAGGCTCCGATCACATCTATAAGACGTCACCGACCACAACCGATGGATCCTGTAACTAAGGCTCCGATCACATCTACAAGACGTCACCGACCACGACCGATGGATGCTGTAACTAAGGCTCCGATCACATCTACAAGAAGTCACGGACCACGACCGATGGATCCTGTAACTAAGGCTCCAATCACATCTACAAGACGTCACCGACCGCGACCGATGGATCCTGTAACTAAGGGTCCGATCACATCTACAGGACGTCACCGACCACGACCGATGGATCCTGTAACTAAGGCTCCGATCACATCTACAAGACGTCACCGACCGCGAGCGATGGATCCTGTAACTAATGCTCCGATCACATCTACAAGACGTCACCGATCGCGAGCGATGGATCCTGTAACTAAGGCTCCAATCACATCTACAAGACGTCACCAGCCACGACCGATGGATCCTGTAACTAAGGCTCCGATCACATATACAAGACGTCACCGACCGCAACCGATGGATCCTGTAACTAAGGCTCCGATCACATCTACAAGACGACACCAACCACGACCGATGGATCCTGTAACTAAGGCTCCGATCACATCTACAAGACGTCACCGATGACGACCGATGGATCCTGTAACTAAGGCTCCGATCACATCTAGAAGACGTCACCGATCACGAGCGATGGATCCTGTAACTAAGGCTCCGATCAAATCTACAAGACGTCATCGACCACTGATGGATACGGTCTCTCGGCCTCTGGTCTCCTCCTGGAATCCCCTCAGTGCTGATGTCACACAGATCCTGTTCCGTCTCCAGGAATATAATCTGCGGGGAATGTTCTCTGCTCTGTATATAATGTCTCCTGGGCGCAGGTCTCTGTATAATGGCTGATAACAGAGAGAACAGAGATCCAGGATAAGTATGAAGCGTCTGCTGCACTGAGGGGGAGGAGCTGTGGTGACATCATCATTATCACAGGTCCTTCACCACTTCTCTCCTGAGCTCCGCCCCCTGATCACATGGCGGTGATGTCACCACAGGTCCTCTAGCTCTCAGTGCAGATCTCCGTCCTGGTTGTGTGCAGCTCTTGCTCTCTGTTATCAGCCGGCAGGACGAGATCCCTCCAGCTGATCCAGTGTTCATCCCTCCTTCTCCTGAATGACCCCGAGGATGGACGAGGACGAGACCACCAGAAGATTATTACACTTCACCCTGGAGATCATCTCCCTGCTGAGCGGAGAGGTAACTCCTCTACATTTCTATCAGCTTTATTGTGTTATGTAACAAGTCCGACATCAGGTTTTGCTATCTGATCTGAGAGCAGCATGATGTGGGGGCAGAGACCCTGATTCCAGCGATCGGTCGCTGGGCTGCTCGCTGCAGTTCTGATGAAATCCCTGTTTTTTTCTGCTGTAGCTCTAGTAGTGCTCTGAGCTCTGTATAGCTCCACCCACAGCCCTGATTGGCCGCTCTCTGTACACTGTGCATAGGCAGAAAGCTGCCAGTCAGTGGCAATAACTTAGTGACAGATTCCATTTAACCTCTTCATGACATTCACCGTACATGCAGCACCTGATGCAAGCAATCCAGAGTATTAGATCAGCGATCCGGGCAGGAAAAGTTGATGTCCCGTCCAGAGACAAGGTCAATTAGTGTAAAAAAAAAAAAGTTTTTAAAATTTGTAAAAACATTTTAAAAAAAACAACAACAAAGAAAGGAAAAATTATTCATTAAATACACATATTTACATAAAAATAAATAAAGTACACTTTTGGTATCGCTGTGTCCGGAACGACCCGATCTATAAAACTGTCCCACTAGTTAACCCCTTCAGTGAACACGGTAAAAAAACAAAGCAAAAAACAATGCTTTATCACCATACCGCCAAACAAAAAATGTAATAACACGCGATCAAAAAGGCGAATGTAAATAAAAATGGTACCGCTGAAAACACCATCTTGTCCCGCAAAAAAACAAGCCACGATACAGCTCCATCAGCTTAAAAATAAAAAAGTTATAGCTCTCAGAATAAAACGATGAAAAAAAAATTGTTTTCTATAAAATAGCTTTTATTGTGTAAAAGCGCAAAAACATCGAAAAATGATATTAATGTGGTACCGCTGTAAACGTACTGACCCGAAGAATAAAGCTGCCTTATCAATTTTACCACACGCGGAACAGAATAAAAAAAACATAAAAAAAAATTCTGAAAGTTCTGTTTTTTGTTTATTCTGCCTCCCAAAAATTGGAATAGAAAGTGATCAAAAAATGTCACGTGCCTGAAAATGGCACCAATAAAAACGTCAACTCGTCCCGCACAAAACAAGCCGTCAAATGACTCTGTCTGCCAAAATCTGGAAAAATTATAGCTCTCAAAATATGGCGATGCAAAAACTAGATTTTAAAAAAAAAAAAAATGCGTCTTTTAGTGTGTGACAGCTGTCAATCATAAAAACCCGATATCATTCTGGTATCACTGTAATCGCACCGACCCGAAGAATAAAGTCGTCTAATCACTTATACCGCATGAGGGACGGCGTAAAAAATAAACTCTAGGGTTAGGGCTGGGTTTGGGGTTAGGGTTGTGATAGGGTTGGGATTTTTTTCAAAAGTAAAAAAAAAAAAAAAGATGACGATATGGCGACTAGTGTTGAGCGCAAGTGCTCGCTACTTGAGTTTGCATCGGGTGCTCGGGTATGCACCGAGTATAGCGGGTGCTCGAGTCTCCGCCCCATATGCATTGTGGCCAAAAAAACCTCGCGGGGATTGCCTGCCATGCACAAGCGATCCCCGCATGTTTTTTTTTGGGTGTCTAATAACCATGAAACATGCGAGCGGGGACTCGAGCACTCGCGATACATGGTGCATACCCAAGTACCTGATGCAAAATCATGTAGCGAGCACTAATGACAACTTATTCAATATGATGACCTAATATTATCAAATTCTGTGTCGCACCTTTGGATTCAAAATGTTCACTATACCCCTTAATAAAATCCTTGAGGGGTCTAGTTTCCAAAATGGTGTCACTTGTGGGGGGTTTCCACTGTTTGGGCACATCAGGGGCTCTCCAAACGCAACATGGCATCGCTAATTATTCAAGCAAATTTTACATTCAAAAAGTCAAATGGCGCTCCTTCCCTTCCGAGCCCTGCCGTGCGCCCAAACAGTGGTTTTTCCTCACATATGGGGTATCTGCGTGCTCAGGGGAAATTGCACAACAAATTTTGGGGTCCATTTTTTCCTGTTACCCCTGCGAAAAAAAAAAAATTGGGTCTAAAGTAACATCTTTGTGAAAAAAGTTAAATGTTAATTTTTTTCTTCCACATTCCAAAATGAAATAAAGTTCTTGAATGTGGTTTTGAGCACCTTGAGCACCTTGAGGGGTGCAGTTTTTAGAATGGTGTCACTTTTGGGTATTTTCTGTCATAAAGGCCCCTCAAAGTGACTTCAAATGTGATGTGGTCCCTAAAAAAATGGTTTCGTAAATTTTGTTGTAAAAAAGAGAAATCGCTGGTCAACTTTTAACCCTTATAGCTCCCTAACAAAAAAAATTTTGGTTCCAAAATTGTGCTGATGTAAAGTAGACATGTGGGAAATGTTATTTATTAACTCTTTTGTGTGACATATCTCTCTGATTTAAGGGCATAAAAATTCAAATTTTGAAAATTGCTAAAGTTTCCAAATTTTCGCCAAATTTCCATTTTTTTCACAAATAAACGCAAGTGATATCGAAGAAATTTTATCACAATCATGAAGTACAATATGTCACGAAAAAACAATCTCAGAATCAGGGGGATCCGTTGAAGCTCCAGAGTAATTACCTCATAAAGTGACAGTGGTCAGAATTGTAAAAATTGACCTGGTCATTAACGTGCAAACCACCCTCGGGGGTAAAGGGGTTAATATTAATGATATAACTTAATATTCAGAAGAATTAAAGGGGTATTCCCATCTCCAAGATCCTGTCCCTATAGGATACCGGATATATAGTGTGTTTCATATAAATGCTGTGTTTTTTTGTGTAAACTGTGCATTTTATATAAATTGTGAGACCTGCTGACAGGCAGCACAAAAAGGGTTAATCTTCCTCTAACAGGCTTGATCATGTGACCCAGCTCTGTTTAATATGCAGAAGCTTCTGGAAAAACGCCTCTGGGCAGTCAGCCAATGACTGCAGCTCTAACAGTCACATGAGAGTGGGAGGAGTTAAATCCTGTGAGGTAGTTAAGGATTGAAGAGGCAGTTGGTGGTCAGACATTTTGAGAAGAGGAAGCCATTTTGTAGATGAAGGAGTTACCTACCTTCTCTCTGACTGCTGCGCTTAAAAAGGGGACAGACACAATAAGGGGAGCTGATAGTCTTCATATTAGGAAGAATTACCTCAGGGCAGAAACAGAGCACAGCGCTGAGGAAGAAATATTCAGATTTGATGAAACCAGAGGTTTCCAGGATCTGCCTGTCTGCAGGTGCACAACAATATTCAACCATGAGTGTCATCCTGTACCTCAGCTCCCTACCGCTTGTGAACTAGGCTATGTGCCCACGATGCAGAAATGAAGCAGAAATTTTCCTGACCATTTCTGCATCTCCTTGCCAGAAAAATGCATGCGGATTGTGCATGCGTTTTTCCTGCAGAATACATGCGGATTCACATGCGTTCCCCCATGCGTTCCCCCATGCGTCTCTGCATGTGGATTGACAAGCGCTTTCCAGGCGATTTTAGCATCACTTGGAAAGTGCTTGACAACTAGGCATGGATTTATATAGTGTGAACCGAGAGAGTGGTAAAAATAAAAAATACATGTATACTTTACCCTCCGATGGCCCCCGGTGTCCCGCTCATTCCGTTCTCCCTCGCCGGCCACTTTGAATTGAAAGACCTGCCGACATCAGCGTCACGTGACCCGTCACATGACTCTGACGTCAGTGCAGGTCCTTCAACTCACTGCAAAGTGCCGGGAACCAAGCAGGAGCGCTGCGCGGGCCGACAGAAGGTAAATATACATTTATTTTTTATTTTATCCTTTTTTTTACAGATTTTTTAATGGTACCTGGGTGCGGATGAGACTCTCCTCTCCTCCACACCCGGGTACCATCCGCACATTAGAACGCGCCAATTACGCAAGTACAGATGCAGTCTTGCGGAATTGGCGCGTTCTAATGCAAGTCAATGGCGGCGAAAACGCAGCGTTTCCGCAAAATTAATGGACATGCTGCGGATTTTTGAGCGCAGCGTTTACGCTGCGGAAAAATCTGCATCATGGGCAGAGCACATGCGAATTTCAATTGGGGAACATTGCTGCCCTTCTACCATGCGTTTTTAATGCGTTTCCGTGGCGTTTACGCAGCTGCAAGAACGCAGCTTAAACGCATTAAAAACGCATCGTGTGAACTCAGCCTGAGTGTCATCCTGTAACTCAGCTCCCTACCGTTTGTGAATAAGGCATTGTGCCCACGATGCAGAAATGAAGCAGAAATTTTCCTGACCATTTCTGCATCTCCTTGCCAGAAAAATTCATGCAGATTCTATGTGCGTTTTTGATGCGTTTTTGACGCTTTTTTGATGCGTTTTTTGATGCGTTTTGTAAACGTTTTTTAAGCGTTTTTGAAGCCAAATAAAGTTAGTGGAAAAAAAAAAGGCCAATAATGTAATTTCCTAGTCAAACCCCTATTCACCATTTTGGAAGTATTCAGGATGCCACAAGAACTGCAGCCCCTGTAATTAATATAAAAATATATATATATACACATACATACTCTATGCAGATATGTACGCGTCTGTATACATGGGCACACCCCTCACACACACACACACTCCTCACCCAGTATCCAATTACGGCTCTTTCACACGTCAGAATCTCCGGTACGAATGGTGATGACTTTTTCCACACATACCGGAAACACACACAGACCCATTTCAATGTATGCTTGGTCACGCATACGCTGTACAATAATCTTACATTTCAATGTATTTAAAAAAAAAAAAAATGGGTGGGTTCACGCGTATTTTTAACCCTCCGTCAGGGGCAATATGTTTCATAACGAGTTTAGGGGCATTGCACCTGTAAGGCACAGGCTAGAAAATTGGCTATATTTTCCTTTTATTAAAATTTCAATGCTCTAAAAGTGATCAGTTACCTTAATAGGAATGTAATAGATGAGAATACACATAATCACACAGCCTTTAAAGTTAGGAAGGTACTGGGAGGAGCGTGTTTCCCAGACAAACCACTGAAAATCGAGAAATGAAACTAACTGAGCTGCGCCTGTCAGATCGGTTGCCCCTGACAGAGGGTTAATAACCAGCAGAGGGAAAGCAGACGGCTGAGGGCTGATATAGTCTGGGAAGTAGCCAAGGATCATGGCCCCTTCCCTTGCTATTAATATCAGGCCGCAGCAGTTAGCTTAGCCTTTACTGTCCATTCTACAGGGGGACCCCCCCAAAAAAAAATGACATTGTGTCCTCCTATAAATTGGAGCCAGCAAAGGCTAGGCGGACAGCTGCGACCTGATATTAATAGCCTAGAAAGGGGCCAAGGTTATAGGCCCCCTCCCAGGCTATAATATCAGCCATCAACCGCCCCAGATTTGGCGCATCATATTTGTGCGCCAAATCTGACGCTTAGCCTCGCTCTTCCACGCTACCCTCGTGCAGTGGCAGGGGGTAATAGTAGTGGGGTTCATGTCAGCGCCAGCTGCCATAAAGCCCAGGTTAGTAATGAGGGGCGTCTATAAGACACCCCCATTACTAACCTACAAAGAGTTAAAAAGAAAAAACACACACTACACCCAGAAAATAATTATTTATTTGAAATAAAACACAATTTTATTTAATTATTAATTTACTAAAAAAAAATAATTACCTGTCCATGTTCCTGCGATGATCTCCCATGCACAGCTGTCACATCTGGAGATGTGACAGCTGTCATGGCTGCTGTAAGCTCACACTGCCGGGAACACGTCCGCTCCCGGCAGTGTGAGGCACTGACTGAGGTCACTGGAGTGCATTCAGTCAGCGCAGCTCTGGTGACCCCCCCTTACGGCCCTGGTGTACCGTGGAAATTTCTCACGGTCAGCGGGGCCATAAAGGAGTTGACCGGAGCAGCGCTGCCTGAACTCCGGTGAACTCGCTTATGCAATGACGGGGCTGCTTTACGGCCCCGCCATTGTAGCGGCGGCGGCGGTATAGAGCGGTCACAGTTTATGTGGCTGCTCTAATCTGGAGATCTTCATGGGACACTCGTGGACTACTACGGAGGGGTAAGGATAAAATTGTGTTATTTTATATTTTATTACAGGAGATTGAGGGCTTCGGGGAATTAGGCATATAGGTGAGTATAGGTGTATTTTTTTTATTTTTTACTTTATTTTAGGTGGTGATCGGTGGGAACAGGTAATGTATAAACTAAATTTCTTTAGGCAACCACTGGCCACCAATGAAATGTATTTTTAAAATTAATTGGGGACCAAAAAAAAAAAAATGGGGACTTTAAATTAATAAAAAAAAAATAGGTTGCCAAAAGAAATATATGGGGGCATACAAAAAATAAAAAATGTATAGGGGCAAAAATATAAACCTATGGGGGCCAAAAATAACATATGGGGCAGTTTTACGGACACATTAGGGCAATTTTAACAGCAAGATCAGGCTGATGGGAACTACTGCTCCCATCGAGCTGATCCTGCTGCCACTAGTGGACGGGGGACAGACATAGGCCGATGGGAGTAGTAGTGTCACATAGACCTATGTCTGCCTGCACGCAGACACCCGCTGACAACCGCAGACACCGCACAGAGCCCATGCTGACACCGCGCAGGTTTCCAGCGCAGACACCCGCAGACACCAATCATGACCGGGACATTCAGGTCCATCTTGTACCACCCCAGGTGCTCAGCCATGATCCAGGAAGACAGGAATGGTATGGGATTCTCGTCTTCCTGGATTTATGGGATGGCTGGAACGCCCCCGCATGAGGTCACTTCCCATTTGCTGCAGTCTTGTGTTCCAAAATCGTTGCAAATGCGCTTTAATTCTGTAAGTAGTTTTACATATTTGCAGATTTGAAGCGTTCCAATGCAAGTCAATGGCGGCGAAAACGCAGCGCTTCTGCAAAATAATTGGTGGTGCTGCGTTTTTTTCACCATGAAAAAACGGAAGTGGAAATTTGAGCAGCATGTGCAGAGCACACGCGGATTATCATTGGGGGACATGGCGGACCTTCTACCAAGCGTTTTTGATGCTTTTCTTCAGTGTTTTTGCTGCTACAGAAATGCTTCAAAAACGCATCGTGGGCACACAGCCTAAGAATTTGACCCATTATCCCCAGTAAAGGGACTTCTGTTTAAGTTCTTTAGGCTTCTTTATGACTGGGGCTCGGGTGCACAGACTACTACCACCATCATCACCCTCTACCTGGAGGCATTTACTGGAAAAATATTATATTGTGGAGTTTAATTTGAGAAGAGAGGACTCTTCTCCTGACAGAAAACTGTCCACAGCGAGATACATTGTATACTGCGAGGAGTGCAGCCCCCTGCCATACACCACATGAGATTACCACACTTGTGCACACTTAAAGGGGTACTCCCATCTCCAAGATCCTATCCCAATATGTAGTAGGTGTAATAATAGTAATATTAGCAAATGCCTCTAATTAGAAATGTAGTATAGTATTTTTGATTCGCCACTTACCTCATGTGCAGAGCATCGCAGGACCTTAGGTATCCATGGTTACGTCCACTGATAAAATCACAGTTAGTTGGCTAGCTGCTAGTAGTCGTAACCATGGATACCTAAGGTCCTGCGATGCTCTGCACATGGGGTAAGAGAGCTAGCGAACCAAAAATACTATACTACATTTCTAATTGAAGGTATTTGCTAATATTATTATTATTATTACACCTACTCCATATTGGGATGGGATCTTGGAGATGGGAGGACCCCTTTAACTGAAAAAAACCCTAAAGAAATGAACTGGAATATAAATGAGTGTACATGCAGCATGCAAGAGCGTGTTCACACATGGCCCAAATAGGGTCACTGTGTAATTTTGATCAAAATTAAAGTCAAACTAATAAGAATTGAAAAAATTGGCCTAATCAGAAAGGTGAAAACAGTCTCGTGGGTGAAAGTGTTAATAGGAACCTGTAATTAGGTTTTGGGTTAGAAAGCCACAACTATTTCATTATCTCTCTGGGGTTTAGTGTTTTACCACTTTTCTCCATACACAGGATTACACAATAGTGAGGAAGACACCGGGAGAGGGTGTGACTCCCATCATCCATCTCCAGGAGTCAGGAGGGCGGAGCCCGGACCCCATCACAGAGCCTCCCCCGCACCCCCCGATACATAAGAGGAAGAAGAAGATCCTAGAGCTCAGCAACAAGATGATTGAGCTGCTGAGCGGAGAGGTGACTGCTGGGACATTATACAGGACAGCACTGGAGGATTCTGGGTGATGACCGGAGAGGTGACTGCTGGGACATTATACAGGACAGCACTGGAGGATTCTGGGTGATGACCGGAGAGGTGACTGCTGGGACATTATACAGGACAGCACTGGAGGATTCTGGGGGATGACCGGAGAGGTGACTGCTGGGACATTATACAGGACAGCACTGGAGGATTCTGGGTGATGACCGGAGAGGTGACTGCTGGGACATTATACAGGACAGCACTGGAGGATTCTGGGTGATGACCGGAGAGGTGACTCCTGGGACATTATACAGGACAGCACTGGATGATTCTGGGTGATGGCCAGAGAGGTGACTGATGGGACATTATACAGGACAGCACTGGACGATTCTGGGTGATGACAGGAGAGGTGACTGCTGGGACATTATACAGGATGGCACTGGAGGATTCTGGGTGATGACCGGAGAGGTGACTGCTGGGACATTATACAGGACGGCACTGGAGGATTCTGGGTGATGACCGGAGAGGTGATTGCTGGGACATTATACAGGACGGCACTGGAGGATTCTGGGTGATGACCGGAGAGGTGACTGCTGGGACATTATACAGGACAGCACTGGAGGATTCTGGGTGATGAGCGGAGAGGTGACTGCTGGGACATTATACAGGACAGCACTGGAGGATTCTGGGTGATGAGCGGAGAGGTGACTGCTGGGACATTATACAGGACAGCACTGGAGGATTCTGGGTGATGACTGGAGAGGTGACTGCTGGGACATTATATAGGGCAGCACTGGAGGATTCTGGGTGATGACGGTGTCGTTGTCAGGTTCCTATAAGGTGTCAGGACGTCGCTGTCTATCTCTCTATGGAGGAGTGGGAGTATCTAGAAGGACACCAGGATCGGTACCAGGAGGTGATGATGGAGGAGCTCCGGCCTCGGACATCACCAGGTGAGAGGAGACTCTTGTTGGCTCCGGTGGATGTGATGACGTCTCTCGGCCTCCTCCTATAATAGATGATTTTTCTCCAGACTTGCTCTGGTTTTCTCTACATTTTCTCACAGCTTTCATTCCCTGATTCTTCTCTTCTGATCTGTGAGTCGCGGTTTCTCCGCTGTCGTTTTCATCAGTCTTGAGTCTTCGTCCTCGGCGGCTTCTTTCAGAATCTTTCCCCTTCCTTAGAAGGTCACATTTTGTCTGCAGATTTCCCAATGGAATTTTTCATAAAGTCCCACATTCAATATAACAGTGGATTGTCCTTTGCTTTCCTTATGAGGAGGTCAGAGTTCTCGTTAAGTTCTTTCACAGCTCGTTGCTCTGATATCATTAGATTATGATATTTCTGTCCTTGAAATTTTGTGTTCCTTTTTAATGTAAGTAGTTCATCTTCAATCATTTCCTAGAAAACATCCAAGACCGGTGGACGAGACTTGACCGGATAGTAATAGAGATTTTTTTATAACAAACGATTGAAAGTAACTGTCTGTTGTGTTGAATCGCTGGAGTTTTATGATCAAGAAGTGAACTCTGTTCATCAAAAGTTCCAGTTCTATTGGGAACATCATCATGAGAAACTTCTTGTAACGAGTTCTCCATGTTCTCATTCTGTTCATTGACCATGAAATGACAACGCAAAGTGAAAGTTCTCACAAACTTATTCACATCTAATAAAGTTCTATGAACGTCAAACTCAATTGTCGGGGAGAAGGTTAAGCCTTTGGATAGAACTGTAACTTCAGCCTCTGTTAATTACTGTCACTAAAGAGATGAAGCGTTTTCTTCAAAGGCCTAAAAATATATATTTATTATTAACAAATAAAAAAAAAACATATAGAGGAATACCATATGTATTCATATACAAATACAATATATACGAAAAGTGAGGTACAAGTTCAGGAAGAACAATGGTGGTATACCTGGATATAACACTTGGTGTACTGCACTGCTACATCTAAGGCCCAGACCAAAGGTGAAATTATCCTATTAAGTAAATACGAAATATGGGTCCAGTTATATGTTAGAGAGTATACTAATGCGTAAAGGTCCATAGCATACATCACATAAGTAATATATAATATCAGTTATTTATATCATTAGAATGAAAAAGTTTCTGACTAGAGAAACACTATCACAAGTAAGCATTATACCTCATAGACATAAAGGGTATAGTAATAAACATATAAAGTGATAGGTTCAGTCAGTATGCTGGGCAAAGGTGATACAAATAAGCATCAACAGACCAAGTGCAATAGGACACAATAGATAGACATAATGGTAATGTTACCAGCAGTGCAGGAAACCAGGGACCCAACCAGCAAAGGCTAAACAGACAGCTGCCGGCTGATATTAATAGCCTGGGAATTGGATATTGTCCCCCTCCCAGTGCAAGAACACCAGCACTCAGCTGCCCAAGAATTGGCGCATCCATAAGATGCACCATTTCTGGCGCCTAGCCTCGGCTCTTTCCACTTGCCCTGGTGCGGTGGCGAGTGGGGTAATACTATTGGGGTTGATGTTAGCTTTGTAATGTTTGCTGACATCGAGCCCAGGGGTTAGTAATGGAGAGGCGTCTATAAGACACCCCCATTACTAACCCCGTAAGTTTAGTTAAAAAAGCACACACACAGAGCAAAGTCCTTTAATTGAAATGAACACTCCTAGACCCTCTTTTACCCTTTATAAAGATCAAATTAAAATACAAAATAATCCTCACCTGTCCGCAGATAATCCTTATGTGATGCTGTCCAACAAAAATCCCCAGCCGTGCTACATCTGGATTGTTTGATGTGACCGCTCAGCAAGCCAGTAGCGTGAGAATGCTCCTGCAGTGTCTAGCGCTGCTCTGACTAAGGTCACCGGAGTTCGTAGCCGATGAGCTCTGGTCACCTTACTGACGTCACTGCTCGCTGCACTGACCAGTGTGTCCTGGCTGGCGTGCTGAGCCATCGCTCAACACACCATACAGATGTAGCAGAGCTGGAGTTCGTCACGGGACATCATCAGTATGGATTATCTGCCGACAGTTCAGGATGACTTTGTTTTTTTTTTATTTTTCTTTGGATATTATTAAATGGGTAAAAGGGTCGGGAAGTGTTTTGTTCAAATAAAGGACTTTGCTCTGTGTGTGTGTTTTTTACTTAAACTGATGGGGGTTAGTAATGTGGGTGTCTTGTAGACTCCTCTCCATTACTAACCCTGGGCTTGAGATCAGCTGACATTACAAAGCTGACATCAACCCCAATATTATTACCCCATTTACCACTGCACCAGGGAAAGTGGGAAGAGCCGAGGCTAATGGATGCGCCATTTTTTTGGCGGCTGCAGGCTGATGTTATTAGTTTGGGAGGGGGTACAATATGCATGGCCCCTTCCTAGGCTATTAATACCAGCCTGCAGCTGTCTGCCTAGCCTTTTCTGGTTATTAAAAATAGAAGGGGCCCCCACATCATTTTTTTGGGAGGGGGTCACCCCTTGTTAATAACCAGTAAAGGCTACGCAGATGTTAATATTAATCCCCTGGGAAGATCTATGTATATTAATGTTTATTACCCGCTTCCCAGACTATAAGCATCAGCTGTCCGCTTTCCCCCTTTGCTTTTTTTACTTTAAATTCTTTAATTATTAGCTAAATCCATGTACAGCAGCTCCACACGCCCTGCCCTGATGATATATCTCACTGACTCATTTCTATCTTTCTAGATCTATAAAAAAAATGTTTTATTAGTTAGAAAATTAGCCTGAAATGTCAGAGAATGACCGTCTGTAAAAGCTGATGTTATAAACGCGTTTGATGCGGATGTCATACAGATGCGAGACAGGTGAGAGAAGTCGCATCGTACTCGCAAGACAATCATCCTACTTTTCAGGAAGATCCGACCAATTTTATTTCAGCCGATGAGTGCGATCCCTTAAATGCGACATGTTAGTAACGGCTGATTGACGTCAAACTGGCCATAGATATAAGTATTGGGGAGCAGGACTGCAGACTTAAAATGCAAAAGGGGGAGAACGGAGGAAACTTAAAATTGGTTTTGTAAATTTTGTTTGAAAAATAAGAAATTGCTGATTAAACTTTTACCAAAAAAAATAAATATGATGTGAAGTAGACATGTGGTAAATGTTAGTTATACCATACACAATAGTTAATACATATCTGGTTAAAAGGCATAAAAATTAAAAGTCCAACATTTTTTTTGTAAAATTTTCGATATTTTCATAAATAAACGCAAAAAAAAAGCCAAATCCTAAATTTACCACTAACATGAAGCACAATGTGTCACGAAAAAACAGTTTCAGAATCAGCGGGATCCGTTGAAGCTCCAGAGTTATTACCTCCATAAAGTGACAGAGGTCAGAACTGTAAAAAATTGGCCCGGTCAGGAAGGTGAAAACAGACGCGAGAGTGACGGGGTTAAAGGGATGTTTGTTCAGAAGAATATGTATTATGGAGCTTTTCTGTGGAGTCTGACCAGAGAATCTCTCCTTGGCTCCCCATGTGCATCAGTAAGCGCCCATGACCCCGGTGCCGGCTCTCTAGTTGTCCTTTCTACACATTGATAGGTGCTAACCGCTGCGTACCGGTTGCTCCCCACAACAACGTCCTTCCGGGTTCTGTGACTTCATCCGTCAGCCGTACATGTGCCCTTTTTTCCTCCTTCAGAGACAAACGCAGATCTTTTTGCGCACTTGCTGCCTATTTTAGTGTTTATATCAAGGCGGATGTTGAGATTTATCTCTATTTAAAGAAGAATAAGAAAGCGGTAACCCGTCTTTTAATAGAACGGAAGGTTCTCTCCTCTTAGTGATCCCAGAGGATCCTGTCCAGGAGGGAGGCCGTGTCCTCATGGTGACATCATGAGATCTCAAAATACAATCACTGGTAAATGGTCACCGTCCTTCCCCCAATCTCCATACAGTGAATTAGGAGAGAAGAAACCGATGGATGGAAATGTGGAGCTTTCTCCAGCTCCTCTGTGGTTCCATCCCTGGAAACGAAACTTGGAGAAGTTGTGTTTCTTAGTACGGCTGCTCCATCTGACTGACAAGGGTCTTCTCTGTCCCTCTCCTCAGGGTCCTCATCCTCCGAGTGCAGAGCAGAGAGCATTAGGCTTTGGCCTCGCTGATTATCACTTCATACTTGAGGCCACAATGTGCTGGTTCCTTGGTACCGGTGGTGAGGACCACAACAATGTAATTTATTCCCTGATACATAAACATAGAATTACTAGTTCTGAGAGACGAGTCTCATATATAGACAGATACACGGCAGGTCATGTATTCAGTCTGTGTGTCTCCACAGATGGATCCAGGAGGAGAAATCCACCAGAGAGATGTTCCCGTCCTCTGTATTCACAGGACTGTCCAGAGGAGAATCACAACATCCCGGAGGATCATCAGGTAGATGACACTGAAGTCCCCACAACAACGGACCATGAAGTGATGGGACCTGAGCTCATCTTACATTTTTATTTTTAGGGTGAAGATCTGGTTGATATTAAGGTTGAGGTTATACATGGAGCACAAGAGGCGATCGCAATATGGGCCGATCAGCAGGGTGAGGAGGGAGACTGTCATGTCTGTTCTGTGGTCACCTACTACTACTCCCATAATTTCATCATAACATGTGTGGTAGATCGCTCACACGGAGGTAGACACAGGTACACTGTTTCTTTAAAAACTTCTCGTTGGTTTATTAAAATGCAGCATAAACCAACACTGAGTCCATAAAAGAAATCACGGCCCTTTGGCCAAAAAGTTCTCGTTGGTTTATTAAAATGCAGCATAAACCAACACTGAGTCCATAAAAGAAATCACGGCCCTTTGGCCAAAACAGGAAACAAAGCAAAATAATAACACAAAAGCACAGTCTTTGTGATAGCAGGGATCCACCTGCTGAGAGTTCAGCAACTCCACTTGGTTCAAGAAAAACAAACACAAGATCCTCTCTGGAGCTAGCTTCTCCAGACACTGAACACTGAATGCCTCAGTAGGACTTGTATTTAAATCAAAGACCACACTCTGAGATGGAGATATGGTGAATGACCTCCCACCCTTCACAATGATCATTCACAAAAAAACACTCCCTTTTAACATGGAAGTTTAACCTCTTTAAGCAAATAACATGTTGGAGCAAATTTCATGGTTTCAATTCACAGAAGCTAATAGCCTCCATGAAATATATCTTCCCTCTATCACTTTACCAGTGACTTTGCCACACATGACACAATCTATTCCGTCACTGTGTGTTTCCTACAGATGGATTCAGGAGGAGAAATCCACCAGAGAGATATCCACGTCCTCTGTATTCCCAGGACTGTCCAGAGGAGAATCACAATGTCACGGAGAGTCATCAGGTAGACTGTGCTGAGCCCTGTACCGGATCTGTATATAGGGGACATTTCTGATTGAGGTCATAGATGTCACAGATTTTCGTGGTTTCTTGTATTGTGCTGATTGTTACATCTGATATATCAGGAGGAAGATCCAACTAAGAATAAAGTGAAGGACGAGACAGAAGAAGAAGCGATGACGGGGGGGGATCAGCTGTGTGTGAGTGACGGGAAGGAGGAGATTCCGGTAGATGTTTCCACAGGTATGTAATAATGACCGGCGTGTGATGATGATGATGATGATGACCGGCGTGTGATGATGATGATGACCGGTGTGTGATATTGTATGAAGTCTCCGGTACAGTGAAGCTTTATCCGCTGTCCTCATCACAGCAGAAGCGTCCGGTGATGGCGCGGCTGCTCCTGTAGAGTCCGGCTGTTCTCTGATGAATACCGGGGCCGCCTTCACACCTCTTCTTTATCATTTAGGAATCACATATTAGTTTTCCTTCACCTTCTATAATATTCTTTCCATCCTTTACGTCCATATTTTCCTTACACAAGTCCCTGCTGTCATATAAATGACCGAGCTTGTGCTCCAGGTTATGAATCTCCCTGTCCTATGGATCTCGGGGATGTAGCAGCCTCTGCCTGGTGCTGACGAGTGACGACACATGTCACATGTAGAGTCGTCCTACCTGTCGCCTCTGTTTGCCTCCCACTGCCTCCTACACTGAGGCCGGCGTTCTGGTCCCTCCTCATCCAGGCCGACTGCCCGGTGGCATGAAGACCCCTATGGTAAGTCAGTAAGTGCCATGCTATGGAGGTGTGGGTCAGACATACTGCTGTCGTCCCTCTGCCACTATGGAGGCCATCTTGGATGTAGGAGGACCAGAACACAGGTCTTAGTCAGAGACAAGCGGAGGACACCAGGTAGGTGACAGTACATGACAGATGTTTAGTCCTCTGTGCCGGGTGGAGAATTGCTTCATCATAAAAGGGATTAGGAGCTCGTATCTACAAACAGCTGCGATGGCCGCATCTAGAGTTGTCGTTATCTTACATCATGTCGGTTTTTGAGATCTAGTTCAACCAACGTATAAACATGGAGACTAAATACTACCCAGAGGGGGCGCCCTTCACCATGCACGGATTATATCCCCTGTCAGCGTCTCATTTATGGTGAATCTTGTAATATGGAGAGGTTCACTATATGGAGAATAGTATTGGGCCACACGCATTAATCACTGCATTCTGGCTTCTCCTTCAGGCCCTGTTGTCCCCCCGGTGTATAACATCCAGCCCTGTCCCACCCCCCAGTATATAACATGTGGCTCCTTGGTATGTATGGGTTACAATTTCAACTGCTGGGTATATAGATCCTGGGGGGCATACTCAGGGGGTGATATGTGCTGGACAGGCCAGATGTTATACAGGGGTTATATTCACAATAACCAGGGTGTACTTTATTATAAGAGCACATTGTGATTTTGGGAACGTCCCTTTAGAAGAATCTTCACTCTCGGTCTCTCCAGACAAACAAGATGTCGTCTAGGAATCGTCCCCCCATCTGAGCCTCTAACGTGAATAAATAATTCTCTTTCCAACAGTGAAATACATAAATTACCAAAAGAAGGTGAGAAGACGTCCTCATCCAGGTTCCGAAAGTTTTAAGTTTTTTTGTTTTTGTTTTTTACCAATAAATTGGATGAAATTCTTTTTCCGACAAGAATTGTTACCAAAGAAAGAAACTGCTGCTCAGATTCCCGGCCGTTCCTCCGACATTTATGAATGACATGATAACCGGGTGTCACCGTTCTCCATACATGTGTCCCCACACTTCTGACACTCAGCTCTGATTGGACAATGTAGGAGAACAATGGTAACGCCCAGTTGTCAGTATTTCCTTACATTTATAGGGTGAATAGCAGAAGAACTGCGCAGCTTAGTGACCAATAACATTATGACTCCGGAAATGAGAGGACGAGAAAGTGAAAAAAAAAATAAAATAATGTATCTGTAAGGCCGATAATGGGGGAAATGATTTACAGATAAAATGACCAAACAACTTACAATCCTAGAATGTTCTGGTTGGAGGGGACCACCTCCAGGGTCCCCGTATCCAGCCCCCTGCTCAATGCAGGACTCACCATCTCAGACAGATGTCTGTCCGGCCTCTGTTGGATTGTTTTCTCCATTCTTGATGGTTTATTTCTCATTACTGACCTCGCTGTATGAGGAGCTTTTTTGTGGGGGATGAGTTGTATTTCTCATCTTGTTACTTTATCATCTTTATTCTGCTGTTATTTTTTAGAATTTTTCTCTCTTCATGAGCTGCACAAGTTGAGTGATAAAACGACCGTCCACCCTGAGACTGAGGCGTGACTATACGGTTATCATATATAGACTCCCTTCCTTGTGTCCTCCATTTGCCTCCTGTAACGGTGAACCGATGGAGGAAACCTGGCAGTTCCTAATAATAAGGCGCTTACACACAGTCTCCATACAGCCGGTCCCAGAGGTTTCCCGGCTTCCATCTTTTCACCACTGTACAGTGATCTGGACTTACGGCACAGACACCGGGGCGGCTCCACATAGTAGTGCTGGCTGGTAGAGCGAGCTGGCAGAAGAAGGTCGACATGTCAGATCGGACCCAAAGATGGCAGGTGCTAGACAATCAAGAAGCGGGACGAGGTCAGAATCAGGAAGCCGAGTAAGAATGGTCCTGTAGATGGAGGCCTAAGTCATCCCGGGGTATTATGGAAGCCAGACAAGGTTACCAAAGACAAACAGGAGCAATGAAAGCAGGTGCAGAATACATCTGTAACTGGTGACGCCCCGCAGACTGCTGGGAGATTAATAGGATGTGGCGCTGCCCCATAGGTCACAGCACAGGAAAGGCAGGGGCGGGTGGGGTAGACGTATTACTGCCCTCCCCATACCACTGCACTGGCCATCCTGGAAGCCGGGGGAAGGGACCACCGATCTGAGGGGGCAGCGGAGGGCAGAGGACCCCATAGGGGACTGTACAGGGAAATGTGTAGAGTTCAGTCCCGGGGTGGAGGGTCGCTGTAACTGCGGTAATACAACTAATCCAAGCCAATAACAATATATTTATTTCATTTTCTTTTAGGACTTTTCTACAATAAATACTTTGTTTCTTTTCAGACATTTTTGTGTTACCAAATCCTGGCGGCCATAAACCATAAGCGATGTATTGTTACATGGTGACAGTATTCCTCATTGTTCCCATATAATATACACAACGTCCTGATCAGTCTTTATTACACAAGAATAAGAGGAATAAACTTCATGAATTGTAAGAATAGACGAGATGGAAATAGGAGACTTTGTCCCCGGAGTCTCCACAGAAATCTGCGTATTTCTTCTTCCGTCTCAGGATTCTCGGTTCCGGGGTAAAATCTCTATTCAGTTAGGAAACATTGTTCCATCACTGAGATCGGAGGTGACGGCCGCTCCTGATAAGATTCTGTGTAGGGGGAGGGGAGAGGAGGGCGGGGCTAGAGGCCGAGCTCCTCCCATCTACATGGACTCTGACCAGTAGTGACCGTCCTCTCCTATCTCAGTAATGGGACGCGTACACCCGGCGTCAGAGGCTCAATGCAGTGAGGAGGAGAAGCCGCGCGCATGCGGTAGGTTTGTCATGTTCTCAAGACCCCAAAGCCGTGATGACATGCTAAGTGGGGCGACTACTCTGGGGTCACGAACGCCTCATCGACAAGTCAAAGGCCTCATTTACATATCATAAACTTTAGAAATACAGTACTTTTTCTAAAGATCTGTTTGTGTGTTTAACGTAATAGAGATGTTAGGCGGAGAGTTTATATCTGCAGACACAGCTGCTGCGGGTTCTGGGGGCACAGGGAACGGACAGTTTCCCTTTAAACATAATTTTTAAGGACATATATTTAGTGTTTTGGGCCGGGGCGGATGTATCACATGTGCAGTAGGTTCAGCTGCATATAGGACAAGTAATGTAAGGAGGCTCCAGGGGATAAGGAGGATCCGTGGTGTAGGGAGGCTCCAGGGGATAAGGAGGATCCATGGTGTAAGGAGGCTCCAGGGGATAAGGAGGATCCATGGTGTAGGGAGGCTCCAGGGGATAAGCAGGCTCTGTGGTGTAGGGAGGCTCCAGGGGATAAGCAGGCTCTGTGGTGTAGGGAGGCTCCAGGGGATGATGAGGATCCGTGGTGTAGGGAGGCTCCAGGGGATAAGCAGGCTCTGTGGTGTAGGGAGGCTCCAGGGGATAAGCAGGCTCTGTGGTGTAGGGAGGCTCCAGGGGATAAGCAGGCTCTGTGGTGTAGGGAGGCTCCAGGGGATGATGAGGCCCCGTGGTGTAGGGAGGCTCCAGGGGATAAGCAGGCTCTGTGGTGTAGGGAGGCTCCAGGGGATAAGCAGGCTCTGTGGTGTAGGGAGGCTCCAGGGGATGATGAGGATCCGTGGTGTAGGGAGGCTCCAGGGGATAAGGAGGATCCGTGGTGTAGGGAGGCTCCAGGGGATAAGGAGGATCCATGGTGTATGGTTGTTAATAGGGGACATGGAGGCCCATTTGCACTACAGGTTGCTCACATACTGGAATCGTTCCACTTTCTACCTCTGTAGATTTTTCTTCTCAGACATTGGGAGAAGGACTCCCCTGGGTCCTGTAATTAGGAATGTGTAAGAAATAGACATTTCTCCCATGTAATAAAATTGTCAAACAGTCGCAAATCATGCACACGGGAGGGATTCAACCATATCACCGAGCAGCTGTAAATACTCGGAGCTCAGCCCGAGCATACTCGGCGAAAGGGTTAACAGAACATACTCGCTCAACACTAGTCCTTAGGCATACTGTGGACATGATTACGGCGGCCACCTTTATGAGGCCTACCTTTGTGATTAGTCAGTCTCATTTGCATGCAGTAATGTAAGATTAAAACTCCATTTTTAATTGCGTGGACACTTTTCTACACTGAGGGCATGATGGGAAGCTTGAGAGAGTGAAATAGCACTGGTGGTACATTAAGGGGGTAAATCCTGATGACAGGTTCCCTTTAAGAATTGTCTATTTGCTGTCTAATCTCTGCCACCCCTGACTTGTGCCAATGTCACCAGTTTATAAGTGTCATTCACTTTACCCGTCATTGTGTTAATGTTATGGCACGTAGTTGTCCTTCTTATTACCGGTACTTTGACTGACGAGGGTCTTCATTGTGAGATCCAGAAAATAAATGTGTAAATCTCTTTGGATATGATTTTTTTAACAACACAAATCTATCTTTCATTCTTACAGGAAATCCTTGTGAGAATAACGGTTTATCACTAAATTGTAAAAAAGAAGCTATCAGGAAGCACTCTAATGGAGAAAACCTCATCACCCTTCCTGCACCTCCTGGACTTCACAGCACTTCACCTTCTTATAATCCTCCTGATCATGAGGAACCCTCTCCTGAACAATCTCACATTGTTACCACTATTCCAGGTGACACAGTGGATTCAAGATTTCAGTGTGACAAGCAACTTACAAAAAGCTCAGATTTTTTAGCACACAGAAAACACAAAGGTATAAAGTCATACTCCTGTTCAGAATGTGGGAAATGCTTTACAGATAAAGGGACTCTTATTAGACATCAGAAAACTCACACAGGAGAGAAGCCGTATTCCTGTTCAGAATGTGGGAAATGCTTTACATATAAATCAAAATATGTTATACATGAGAGAATTCACACAGGAGAAAAGACATTTTCATGTTCGGAATGTGGGAAGGCCTTCACAGGTAAATTAAGTCTTGTGTTGCACAAGAGAAGTCACACTGGGAAGAAGCTGTATTCATGTTCAGAATGTGGGAAATGCTTTACAGATAAATCAAGATTCATTATACATCAGAGAATTCACACAGGAGAAAACCCATTTTCATGTTCAGTATGTGGGAAATGCTTTAATGATAAAAGGACTCTTATTAGACATCAGAAAACTCACACAGGAGAGAAGCCATATTCATGTTCAGAATGTGGGAAATGCTTTGGATATAAAGGGAGTCTTATTAGACATCAGACATTTCACACAGGAGAGAAGCCGTATTCATGTTCAGAATGTGGGAAATGCTTTCCAGCTAAATCAAGATTTATTATACATCAGAGAATTCACACAGGAGAGAAGCCATTTTCATGTTCAGAATGTGGGAAATGCTTTACAGATAAATCAAAATGTGTTAGACATGAGAGAATTCACACAGGAGAAAAGCCATTTTCATGTTCGGAATGTGGGAAATGCTTTACAGATAAATCAAAATGTGTTATACATGAGAGAATTCACACAGGAGAAAAGCCATTTTCATGTTCGGAATGTGGGAAGGCCTTCACAGGTAAATTAAGTCTTGTGATGCACGAGAGAAGTCACACTGGGGAGAAGCCTTATTCATGTTCAGAATGTGGGAAATGCTTTCCAACTAAATCAGATTTCATTAGACATCAGAGAATTCACACTGGAGAAAAACCATTTTCATGTTCAGTATGTGGGAAATGCTTTACTGATAAAAAGACTCTTAATAGACATCAGAAAACTCACACAGGAGAGAAGCCATATTCATGTTCAGAATGTGGGAAATGCTTTGGATGTAAAGGGAGTCTTATTAGACATCAGACATTCCACACAGGAGAGAAGCCGTATTCATGTTCAGAATGTGGGAAATGCTTTCCAGCTAAATCAAGATTTATTATACATCAGAGAATTCACACAGGAGAAAAGCCATTTTCATGTTCAGTGTGTGGGAAATGCTTTATTGATAAAAAGACTCTTATTAGACATCAGAAAACTCACACAGGAGAGAAGCCATATTCCTGTTCAGAATGTGGGAAATGCTTTACAGAGAAATCAAAATGTGTTAGACATGAGAGAATTCACACAGGAATAAAGCCATTTTCATGTTTGGAATGTGGGAAGGCCTTCCCAGGTAAATGGAGTCTTTCTACCCATCAGAGAATTCACACAGGAGAGAAGCCATATTCATGTTCAGAATGTGGGAAATGCTTTACAGATAAAGGGAATCTTATTAAACATCAGAAAATTCACACAGGAGAAAAGCCATTTTCATGTTTGGAATGTGGGAAGGCCTTCACAAGTAAATTAAGTCTTGTGATGCACGAGAGAAGTCACACTGGGGAGAAGCCGTATTCATGTTCACTATGTGGGAAATCTTTTGTAAATAAATCGTATCATGTTAGACATGAGGGAAGTCATACAGGAAAGAAACTGTAATCATGTACACTGTGTGTTTTAAAATTTTTAATAAAATTGCTCAGAATAATGAGTACACCCCCTTTGATAAGTAAGATTGTCATTAATATCTCACTGAATACCAGAACAATTTCTAAAATTTTCCTTTCCCCCATGACCAGCGCCACACGAGAGAGGGAATTCACCCAATAAGGACAGGACAGGAAGCGTACTGAGTAAGAGGGCTGCACCTCTACCCCGCATCATTTTGGTTTCCTGTCCATGAGGGAACCTGAAGCTGAAGAATCAGGAGAGGAAAGTTAAAGGAGAAACTTACCCAGGCCTTGCCTGGAAGAAAGGCTCCTTGTCTATAGTGCCGGTGTCGGGTCCTGGAAGCGCCACCTCTGGTCACTTGAGGGCTCATGTAGATGCGAGCGGCGAAGTCCTTTTGGATGCCTGCTGGCCCCAACAATGTCCCAGGCTTGCGCATGTGCAGGACGCTCTGGGATTGGTGCGCCCTGATGAAGAGCATGCCAGAGACTTCTGACCTGAAGTGTTGGATTTCACTTCCAGGGGGTCTGGAGAAGGCATGTACAAGGGGGTGGGGGAGTTGCTGTGGCTGGTCCCTCTTTTAAAATCACGCCTGACTGCCAAAACAGTGGGTTTTCTCTGGCTCTCCTTCCCCACGTGATATGGAGGAACGGCAGTGCCAGGATCAGAGTTCACGCAGCAATGGCAGTCTCATGAGTTGCAGAAGTGACAGTACCACCAACCACGAATAATGATGTGATTTTATCCAGCCTCTGAATCTGGTACCCTTATTAAACTCCAGAATGCTGACTGATCTTTGTGAAATTTCACCATGGTAATTAAGACCCTTTTTCTTGTCATTAATTACTAGGAACGGCTTAAGAAATGTGGCACAAAAGAATAAGGAGTGAACCCTTTGTAGGGATAAGTTACCTGACTTGTGGCAGAAAAGACTGTGCAGATTGTATACAGAAAACCGCATGTGAAGAATCCACTAACTTCATGGATTTGAGATCCGTGATCAGGGCACAAGTTAAGAATTCCCTTGAGACCCTTATTCATAAAAAAAGAATAGAAAGGGAAGGAAGGGGTCCAAAAAATTATCACCTGATTTAGATGAATCTATAAAGTCAGAAGGTGAATGTGGATTGGATTCTTGTTCCTTTTCATTCTTTAATGGCGATACAGGGGGTAGGCCATGCTTTCCTATAAAAGTCGCAGATAGGTTGATTAAGGCTGTGAGAGCTACCATGGGCATCTCGGATGCTAAGACCCCCAAATCCATACAAGAGTTCATGTTTTGTGGATTAGAGCAAAAAAAAAGAGGCGCATATTTCTAATTAATGAAAAGATTCAGGCTCTCATTAAGAGAAAAAAACAAAGAGAAATGGTTCTGACGCGCCCCCTGGGCCTGTGTTGTGTAGCGTCGCGCACGCGGGGAATACCCGGAGCCGGATCTGCTGGGGATAGTAGTCCTCGTGGCGGTGACCCGGTCCGTGCCCAGGGTGTCAAACTAAGTGGCGGAATTAGTAGAAGTTGTTATAGTGTTCGACTACGCCACCCGTTGAATGCGGTTACGAAACCGCCGCTGCAGGGCAGACCGCTGAGGCCGGTGGTACAGTTGTGCAGCGTGGGTAGTATAACCCCCAACGGGAGGGGTATGGCCACAGGGCAGCGGACGTGGATGATGGGGATAGTGGAATTGCACGCAGGCACCAGGAACCACTCAGAGACGGTGCGGTGTAGTTCAGGGTCTTTACTGGTGGCAAAGGTAGACCCTCCCGGGAGTACTGGCTAGCGATCGGGGCCTGGTCAGTCCGTGAGCAGATAGGATCTCCCCTGGCCAGGCGGAGTTGTAGGCCTCCCCAACTAATTGTACTCTTCCTGGCTACCTTGCTAGAAGCGGGTAAAAGTAGCCCACGTCCCTGAGTGTGCCGTGTGGTGCTCACCCGTATGGCCGATGACTCGGGGCCTTCTGGTAGCCTCCGCTCCAGGACGGCGGTGCTGGTCCCTTGCGTGTGACCGTGCCTTCGGGTTTCTTGGCCAGAGGACCTGAAATCCCCTGCCGGTCGGTTTCTGCTGCTGGGTATGGAACAGTCCCCACAGCCTCGGACTCCGTGTCCGGTGAGATCTCTTTCAGTCAGGACGAGCTCTACAGCTTCCAGTCTTAGACCCCTTTTATCACTGCTCCCACAGAGCTCCTGATCTTACTCTCCCTGTATCAGCTCCCTCCAGACCAGACTGTGTCTCTGTCTGGGACTCCTCTTCTTCTCCTTCTCCTTCTCCTTCTTTTTCTAACCCCACCTCAGCCCCAGTTTATATAGGGGAAGTTCTTCCCCTCCCAGGACTGGGCAGGAGGTGTGGCATGCTTAGGGTTCCTGACCAGGAGACCTCCCACCTGCTCACAGACGTAATATAGCTATTACTGTGGTAACCAGACCCCTGGGGTTCCACATTCCCCCCTAGTAAAATTTAGTACTCCGGGACTAAACATATTTTTGAAAACATAACAGGGTATAAACAGGAACAATACAATAAGGAAAAATACGTTAAGGTGGTCACGGCGTGTCCGCAACCGGGTGCAATTTTTGAAGCAAAAAGGGTGTCCATTTCACCAAAGAACAGGGAGCCGTAACCAGGTAGGGGTCTGTCCTGCCCCGAGTCTTTAACAGTCTTTAGTCCGTTCCTGGGTTACGCTCCAAACATATATACAACAGAGTTCTGGTTAATCCACAAAAGACACCTATAAAATAACTGGAAAAACATAATTATTTACAAGCAACAGTAAACAGGTAAATACCAATAAAACAGTCTGAACACTTTAAATCCTCCAACGTACGGGCAACTGGCCTCTAGTGGCCCTAGTAGACCTACGGAGCTGACTGACCGATCCTGAGCTACAGGGTGTAGGAGCTGTCAAAGGTAAGCTGGGCAGCTGTCTACGGACTCTTTGGCTCACTAGGGGCACGGCAGGCTCACTATAAGCAGAGGGTCGATTCTCCTGGTCTGCTTGTGTGGGGTCCTCTGCCTCCTGGACCGGCTGCTCTTCCAGCTCTACCTGTTTTTCCGTAGGCACTTGGGATGCTGGCTGGAGGAAGGTGAGGACGGGTACCACAACAGCGCCATTTACTTGTGTCCAAGACCGAGGGAAGTCTCCGAGTACAGTACTGACCATCTCTTCCCTTTTCTCTGTGGGTCGAGGGCTTTCTTGATCTTCTTCAGGGTTTCGTAGCTGCTCGGGACACTTCTTCAGGTGATCTCAGGAGACAATGGCTGTGGTTTCTCCTCCATCCTTACTGATTGTGCAGACTTTCGGGTTTTCATGGCTGGATGGCAGTACGGTGTACGGGTCCTTTTCCCACTGGTCGTCCAACTTGTGGAGCCGTCTTTTCCTCTTCAAGACCTGCTCTCCAGGTACCAGAGGAACAGCGGGAGCATACTGGTTGTAAGTCTTCTCCTGTCTTTCTCTTGCTTGACGGAGACTTCGCTCAACGCTCTCCTGTACTTTCCGGTACTGCTGCTGCCTCTCTGTGTCCCAGTCTGCTTCTGGTGAAGTGTCCTCGGGTGTCAGGACTCCCATATCCAGATCAACAGGCAGCTTACCAGGTCTTGCTCTCATTAGGTAAGCCGGGGTACAGTTGGTAGAACCTACAGGGATGTGGTTGTATAGGTCCACCAGATCAGGCAGTTTCTCAGGCTACAGACTGCGTTCTTCCAGGGGCAATGTTTTCAGAAGGTCTATCACCACCTGGTTCATCTTCTCGCAGAGTCCATTGGTTTGCGGATGATAGGGTGTTGTTCTTATCTTCCGGCAGCCATACAGAGTGCAGAACTCCCGGAAGACTTCCGCTTCAAAGGCAGGTCCTTGGTCCGTCAGCACCTGCTCTGGGTATCCGTGTGGACGGCAGAAGTGCTGCTGGAAGGCTCTAGCTGCTGTTTGAGCCGTTAAGTCCTTGACGGGGACTACAACCAAGAACCGGGAGTAATGATCCACGATGGTTAACGCATAGACGTAGCCACTTCTGCTGGGGGTCAGTTTTACATGGTCCAAGGCTACCAGTTCCAACGGTTGCCTGGTGACGATGGACTGCAGGGGGGTCTTCTGGCTGGCACGGTCCTTCCTTCTTAGGTTGCATGGGCCACAGTCTCTGCACCACCTCTCGATGGTTCCTCTCATGCCTACCCAGTGGAACCGCCCGCGCAGCAGGAACTCCAGCTTCTTCCATCCGAAGTGCCCAGCTCCGTCGTGGTATGCCTCCAGTACCATAGCCGCGTCTCTTCTTGGCACCACTACTTGCCAGATCAGTTCATGCGTCCGGGAGTTAACCATTCTGCGGCACAACTTCCCCTTGTAAAGGAACAGTCGACTCTTCTCAGCCCACAGTTGCTTGGTCTCCTCCGGAGCGTCTGGGTCAAGGCGGGCATCTGGCTGAGTCAGCATCTCCTTCACTAGTCGGACGGCGGGGTCACTGTCTTGAGTTTCCGCCCAGTTGTAATGAGGTAAGGGGTTGAACGTAGTGGATTGCTTACCCCTTACACGGTGGGAATACTGGGTAGTCCCATGACGGTGAAACGCGGGGAGTTCAACTTCTTCCAGTTCCTCTGGATCTTCCCCTACATCCGGTAGGTTTGGCATCCTGGACAAGGCATCCGCGTTGGTATTGGAGCGTCCTGCCCGGTATTTGATCGTGAACTCATAGTTGGTCAGGCGGGCCATCCATCTCTGCTCCAGGGCACCGAGTCTTGCAGTGTCCAGGTGCGTCAACGGGTTGTTATCCGTGTACACGGTGAACCGGGAAGAGGCGAGGTAGTGCTTAAAGCGTTCGGTGACTGCCCACACCACTGCCAGGAACTCTAGCTTGAATGAGCTGTAATTCTCAGGGTTTCTTTCGGTGGGTCGCAGTTTTCGGCTGGCGTAAGCAATTACCCGTTCTCTCCCCTGCTGGATCTGGGACAGTACGGCTCCTAGCCCGATGTTACTTGCGTCGGTGTAGAGGATAAAGGGCTGGCTGTAATCAGGGTACGCCAGGATTTCATCCCCCGTGAGGGCCATCTTCAGCTGGCGGAAGGACTCTTCTTCCAGCTTCTCCCATCTGAAGGGCGGCTTCTGGTTCTTGGCCTTCCTGGACTGGCCTATCAGGAGGTCCTGCATAGGAGCTGCCTTTTTGGTGAAACCGGGAATGAACCTTCGGTAGTAGCCTACCAACCCGAGGAACTGCCACACTTCCTTCACGCTGGAGGGTCTTGGCCATTCCTTAATCGCGGTGATCTTATCAGGGTTGGGAGCCACTCCGTCAGCACTCACCACGTGTCCCAGGTACTGCACTTTTGGTTTTAGCAGGTGACACTTCGACGGTTTCACCTTCAGACCGTAGTTTGCCAGGGCTTCAAACACTTCCGCCAGGTGTTTCAGGTGGTCCTCGTAGGTTTTGGAATAAACTATAACATCGTCCAGGTACAGCAGGACCGTCTCAAAGTTCCGGTGTCCCAGACAGCATTCCATCAATCGTTGGAAGGTTCCTGGTGCGTTGCAGAGTCCGAACGGCATGCAGGTAAACTCGCTAAGTCCCATCGGGGTGGTGAATGCGGTCTTCTCCCGGTCCGCCTCTGCTACAGGAACCTGCCAGTACCCGCTAGTGAGATCCAAAGTGGAGAAGAAGTTAGCAGATTTTAAAGCAGCCAAAGACTCCTCTATCCTTGGTAAGGGGTACGCATCTTTGTGTGTGATACGGTTGATTTTCCGGTAATCTACACACATTCTCATGGTGTTGTCTTTTTTTTTAACCAAGACTAGTGGAGCTGCCCAGGGGCTACAGCTATCCCTGATTACCCCAGCCTCCTTCATGTCTCTAAGCATCCCCTTGGCGTGTTGGTAGTGTGCAGGGGGTACGGGACGATACCTCTCCTTTATGGGAGGATGGTCTCCCGTGGGGATGTGATGTTCCACTCCCTTCACTCGCCCGAAGTCTAGCGGGTGTTTACTGAACACTCTCTCGTATTCCTGGATCACCCGGTAGACTCCCTGCTTTTGGTGAGCGGGTGTGGAGTCAGTACCCAAATGCAGTTGCTGACACCAGTCCTCCATTTGTTGCTTAGAGCCGTTACCTTCCTCTGGATGAGATGGAGGCAAGGGTTCCACGGACTGTACAGAATTTTGGTTGATGGTATACAATTTGGCTAGCGTAGCATACCGGGGCAGGTACACTTCCCTCTTCCCGATATTTATTATGCGAACGGGCACCCTCCCATGGCGTACATCAACCACCCCCCGTGCCGTCAAAATGGTGGGCCTACTATCTGAGTAGACTGGTTCTACCATTGCCTGGTAATCTCTACCTCTCAGACCAATAACTGCCCGGCACCAAATCATCATTTCACTTTTCGGGGGCATGGCAATAGGGAAAGGGTCACACATTCGCACGCTACCAATCTCACCACCGGAGAGTTCCACCTGTTGCCGTCGCATCAGTGCCCGGATCTCTTTTTGGAGCACTCGCTGCTGGCCGGAGCTGGCGTTCTTGGCAACCTGCTGTAAAATGAGAATCACCTCTGCAAGACAATTTTCAATCACATTAGTTCCTAGAGTTATCTTTGGGTGACTCTCGCGCTTGTCAATGTCCACAATGATCAGTCCCTGTGCTGCCAGTTCGACTTTACCGATTTTAATGGTCATCTCTTTAAATCCGATCTGTGGCACGGGCTGACCATTGCTGGCGATGATACTCAAGTCGTCGTCTGGGTAGCGGGTTATATCCGAGTCATTCCAGTACTGCTTGAAGAGCATGTACGGGATGGTGGTGACCTGTGACCCGGTGTCAAGTAGGGCACTCATAGGAATGCCATCCAGTACTACAGGCAAGACTGGATGTCCTCCCACGTATTTGTCACGCCAGTTCGATGGGCCTGGTGATCTTATTCCTAGGGGTTGGCCCTCTACCCCAGGTTGTGCCAGTTTAAAGGACAGTACCTTGCCATATGTCCGGGTTGATTGCAGCGGCGACAGATGGGTTGTCCATCCTCATTGTATCGGTCGCTGGATCTTCCTCTGGCCGGTGGGGTCCTCCTTGGTCGGCGCCACGGGATATCCTCCGGTCCGGATGCCAGCTGGATCTTCCCTGGAGTAGAAACCTGTAAAGACTGCACAGTTCGGGTTAGCGCGGCAACGCTTTTAGTTAGCTCTTGGACCTGATGGTGCAGGTCTGTAGCCGGGTCATTGTTTAAAGCCTGCGCATCAGCTCCCACAGGCCCTGCCGACAAGGGCGCCGTCTCCTGGTGGTAAATGGTAGCAGGGCGTTTGTGGGTCACAGCGCCACCTGGTGCCGGTTCTCGGAGCACCCGGATGGCTCTGTCCTTGAACTGTGCAAAGTCCAGATGAGGGTCCTGTAAGGCCATTGCTCGCAACTGGGTTCGGTGGGCATTGCAATATGGACCCTCTATAAATTGTTCAGTCAACAGCTTGTCTTCGTTTCCACGCCGTCAGGGTCGGCCTGCTTGATGGCTCTCAGGGCCTCTTGGAGGTTTAGTGTATAGTCCCTTATATTCTCATGTGCTCGCTGCCTGCACCCGTAGAATCTAAGCTTGATCTCGGCTGAGGTACGGGTATCAAAGGTGTCCTTCAGCCGGGCTAGTATCTCTGCGACAGTCCTCCTCCTCCCAAGTGGCCAGGACTTTACCTCCCTTTGGGCTGCCCCTGTTAATTGAGCCACCAGGATGCTCACTTTTTGCTCTTCTGTGAGGGGGTACACCTGGAAGAGGCTATCCAGCCTTTCTCTGAAGTCATTTAGGATATGTGACTCCCCTGAGTACTGGGGTAGCCAGGCTGCCCCCGGGATATAGGGCATGGTGAAAGGCATGACCGCCGCAGCGGTGGCGCTGGCGGTGGCTGTGGCAGTGAAGCTCTCCTCCGTATCCGACATCCTCCTCCCCCCTAGTGGACCGTGGCCTACCTTGCGATGATCCTCTTCCGTAGGCCGCGGCTCCGCAGTGGATCGTCAGGGTTGAGGACCTTCCGTCACGCTCTTGTGACGTCGGCGTCTGCTGGGCTCCTTCCAGGACCTTACGCAACGTCCGGACGTGAGGCGGGGCTTCAGTTCTCGCGCGCTTTTGGAGTCCACGCCCCTCTTCTTCCCGCGCGGCGTCCTCAAGATGGCGTCCAACGGCGGGAAAACTCCACGGATGGCTGGAAGAAGGCAAAAGATGGCGTCGGATGGCGGGAAAACTCCACGGATGGCGGGAAGAAGGCAAAAGATGGCGTCGGATGGCGGGAATCTTCACCACAGGTAAGTTTAACAGTCTTTTTTCAGGCACGCAGTACCCGGTGGTTGCGGGCACGGGATCCTGCCGACTACGCCAAAAGTTGACGCGCCCCCTGGGCCTGTGTTGTGTAGCGTTGCGCACGCGGGGAATACCCGGAGCCGGATCTGCTGGGGATAGTAGTCCTCGTGGCGGTGACCCGGTCCGTGCCCAGGGTGTCAAACTAAGTGGCGGAATTAGTAGAAGTTGTTATAGTGTTCGACTACGCCACCCGTTGAATGCGGTTACGAAACCGCCGCTGCAGGGCAGACCGCTGAGGCCGGTGGTACAGTTGTGCAGCGTGGGTAGTATAACCCCCAATGGGAGGGGTATGGCCTCAGGGCAGCGGACGTGGATGATGGGGATAGTGGAATTGCACGCAGGCACCAGGAACCACTCAGAGACGGTGCGGTGTAGTTCAGGGTCTTTACTGGTGGCAAAGGTAGACCCTCCCGGGAGTACTGGCTAGCGATCGGGGCCTGGTCAGTCCGTGAGCAGATAGGATCTCCCCTGGCCAGGCGGAGTTGTAGGCCTCCCCAACTAATTGTACTCTTCCTGGCTACCTTGCTAGAAGCGGGTAAAAGTAGCCCACGTCCCTGAGTGTGCCGTGTGGTGCTCACCTGTATGGCCGATGACTCGGGGCCTTCTGGTAGCCTCCGCTCCAGGACGGCGGTGCTGGTCCCTTGCGTGTGACCGTGCCTTCGGGTTTCTTGGCCAGAGGACCTGAAATCCCCTGCCGGTCGGTTTCTGCTGCTGGGTATGGAACAGTCCCCACAGCCTCGGACTCCGTGTCCGGTGAGATCTCTTTCAGTCAGGACGAGCTCTACAGCTTCCAGTCTCTGACCCCTTTTATCACTGCTCCCACAGAGCTCCTGATCTTACTCTCCCTGTATCAGCTCCCTCCAGACAAGACTGTGTCTCTGTCTGGGACTCCTCTTCTTCTCCTTCTCCTTATTTTTCTAACCCCACCTCAGCCCCAGTTTATATAGGGGAAGTTCTTCCCCTCCCTGGACTGGGCAGGAGGTGTGGCATGCTTAGGGTTCCTGACCAGGAGACCTCCCACCTGCTCACAGACATAATATAGCTATTACTGTGGTAACCAGACCCCTGGGGTTCCACAGTTCACTACCATCATCTTCTAAGAGAAGATGCCAAAACAAGACTCATGGAATAAGATCCCAAAGATAGACGTAGCAGTGGCCAATTCATCCAGAAAATCTACCTTACCTTTTGAGGATGTGGGTATTCTGAAAGACCATCTGGATAGAGAGGCAGATGGTTACTTAAGACACACCTGGGAGTCCTCGGTGGGTGCCCTGAAGCTAGCGGTCTCTACGACCTGTACAGCCAGATCTATGATTATCTGGTTGCAACAACTAGAAGGTCAACCGAAGGATAATGTCCCAAAGGAAAAGATCCTGGCTGATACAGGGAGCAGCAGCTTTTATTGCAGATGCCTCAACAGACTCAGTGAGGCTGGCAGCCAGGTTAGCGGGCCTATTTATTGCCACTCGTAGGGCGCTATCGGTAAAAAGTTGGCCTGGGGATGTCCAGTCAAAGACCAAACTGTGTTCAATCCCATGTGATGGGGGCTTTCTTTTTGGTCAAGTTCTGGATGACATCTTGGACAAAGCTGGAGATAAAAAGAAAGGATTCCCCAGTTTGTCTATCCCAGAATACAGGAGTACCTTTTGGAATAGAAGATACAGCCGGAAAAGACCTCCTAGGGATCAGGGAAAATAGGAAGTCAGAAGACTAAAAAAAAGGTTTCATGTTTGGGGGGCCGCCTTCAGGGGGAAGGAAGTCTTCCCAGTGATGTCATTCCCCCGGAAGGAGGAATGCTTTCCCTCTTCCTCCATGCGTACAAATAAAATTCATCCCATGTCTGGATTCTAGGGATAGTGGAAGCAGACCTAAAATTGGAATTCCAGACTATCCTTCCACCCCTGCGAACCTTCATGGTGACACCTCTCCGAAGGACTTCCAAGCAATAGTTAGTCCTGGAGGCAGAGTTTTTGGTCCTCTTGGAGGAAAGGGATTATATTCCCCCATTTTCTTGATAAAGAAGCTGGATGGCACTTTCAGAACTATAGTAAATTTGAGAGGTCTGAACAGATTTCTGGTGTATCAACCCTTCAAGATTAAGTCAAAACAATCGGCTGTAAAACTTCTGTTTCTAGGTTGCTACATCGTGAGGACCTGCGCCGCGGTCAGCTGACTGTGACGCGGGTGCCACGTGATGCCGACGCCGCGGGCCGCCCCGTCTATCATGACGCGGTATGCGTCATCAAAGGTCCTCAAACCTATCGATCAAACTATGGACATCCGGTTTTTTACACACGTGGTGATTGGCGTGGGCACATTTAAAAGGGATCACATTGACACTGACACATACCTCCTGACGAAGGTTCGCCGAAACGCGCATTGGGGTGGATGTACACCACCCAGCCGTTGGTACGCTCCTGGCTTCCTGTACCCAAGGTAGCTATATATTTTATCTTCATACGGAATCATGACTTATAAACTACCCTGATTGTCGGCAGAGGGAAGCATGAAGTGCTCTACAATGTCCTGGTAGACGGCTGCGCTGACTTTGGTCTTGATAAAACATAGTGGACCTACACCAGCAGATGACATGGCCCCCAAACCATCAGTGATTGTGGAAACTTCACACTAGACCTCCAGCAGCTTGGATTGCGGCCTCTCCACTCTTCCTCCAGACTCTGGGACCTTGATTTCCAAATAAAATGCAAAATTTACTTTCATCTGAAAACAACACGTTGGACCACTGAGCCACAGTCCAGGTCTTCTTCTCCTTGGCCCAGGTAAGACGCTTCTGGTGTTGTCTATTGATCATGAGTGGCCTGACACAAGGAATGCGACACTTGTAGCCCATGTCCTGGATACCTCTGTGTGTGGTGGCTCTTGAAGCAATGACTCCAGCAGCAGTCCACTCCTTGTGAATCTCCCCCAAATTTTTGAATGGCCTTTTCTTAACAGTCATTTCAAGGCTGCAGTTATCCCGGTTGCTTGTGCACCTTTTCCTACCACACTTTTTCCTTCCACTCAACTTTCCATTAATATGCTTGGATACAGCACTCTATAAACATTGAACAGTCAGCTTCTTTACCAATGACTTTTTGTGGCTTACCCTCCTTGAGTGTGTCAGTGATTGCCTTCTGGACATCTGTCAAGTCAGCAGTCTTCCCCATGATTGTGGAGCCTACTGAAACAGACTAAGGGACATTTTATACACTTAGGAAATCTTTGCAGGTGTTTTTTGTTAATTATTCTAATTTATTGAGATAATGACTTTTGTGTTTTCATTGGCTGTAAGCCATAATTATCAACATTAATAGAAATAAACGCTTGAAATAGATCACTCTGTGTGTAATGACTCTATATAATATAGGAGTTTCACTTTTTGTATTGAAGAACTTCAATAAATTTACTTTTTGATGATATTCTAATTTTATGAGACGCACCTGTAGATGCAACCACAACCCCTTTTTGAAGTATAGGAACCGGTTCACAATTATCTCCACTTCCAGGAAAACAGCGAGATAAGGCATCCGCCTTAATGCCCTTGTTCCCCAGCCTATACGTGACAGTGACAAAAAAGTTAAACCTGGTAAAGAATAATGCCCATCTTGCTTGTCTGGGCGTTAGACGTTTTGAAGACCCTAGATATACCAGATTCTTATGATCCGTGATTACCATAACCGGATGAAATGCCCCCTCCAAAAAATGACGCCACTCCTCAAAAGCCCACTTGATTGCCAACAGTTCTCTGTTACCAATGACATAATTACGCTCAGTGGGCGACAGTTTTTTAGAAAAGTATGCACACGGATGTCATTTACCAGGACCATAGGCGGATTATAATGAGGGCAATCTGGGCTACCGCCCAGGGCCCCGAACCTGCGGGGTGTCTAATGCCGGATTACCCTCATTATATGTGCGGGCCACCGCGGCACATACCGGTAGTAGTGGCGGGAGGGGGGGCCCCGGACTGCTCCCCCAGCAGCGGCCGCCGCTTCTTCTTCATCGGCCGGGCCAGCACTGCAGCAGTTAACTTCCCTGTGCTGGCCCGGCCGCGTCACTGCTAGGAGACACAGCCCTGTGCGCGGCCGTGTCTCCTAGCTCTGACGTCACGCAGTGCGCGCCCGGCCTGCAGTGCTGCAACGGAGAAGTCAGAGCAGGCATGAGGAATGGAGCCGGGGGATGGTGAGTGTGAGTGTGTGTGTGTGTGTATATATGTGTGTGTGTGTGTGTGTGTACGCATGTGTGTGTGTGTGGGCAGATGTGTGTGTGTGTGGGCAGATGTATGTGTGTGTGGGCAGGTGTGTGTGGGCAGGTGTGTGTGTGTGGGCAGATGTGTGTGTATATGTATGTGTGTGTGTGGGCAGGTGTGTGTGGGCAGGTGTGTGTGTGTGGGCATGTGTGTGTGTGGGCAGGTGTGTGTGTGGGCAGGTGTGTGTGTGGGCAGGTGTATGTGTGTGTGGGCATGTGTGTGTGTGGGCAGGTGTGTGTGTGTGTGGGCAGGTGTGTGTGTGGGGGCAGGTGTGTGTGTGGGCAGGTGTGTGTGGGCAGGTGTGGGCATGTGTGTGTGTGTGGGCAGGTGTGTGTGTGTGGGCAGGTGTGTGTGGGCAGGTGTGTGTGTGTGGGCAGGTGTGTGTGTGGTCAGGTGTGTGTGTGTGGGCTGGTGTGTGTGGGCAGATGTGTGTGTGTGGACAGATGTATGTGTGTGTGTGTGTGGGCAGGTGTGTGTGTGTGGGCAGGTGTGTGTGTGGGCAGATGTGTGTGTGTGTGTGGGCAGATGTGTGTGTGTGCAGATGTGTGTGTGTGTGGGCAGATGTGTGTGTGTGGGCAGATGTGTGTGTGTGTGGGCAGATGTGTGTGTGTGGGGGCAGATGTGTGTGTGTGTGTGTGGGCAGATGTGTGTGTGTGGACAGATGTGTGTGTGTGGGCAGATGTGTGTGTGTGTGGGCAGATGTGTGTGTGTGTGATGTCTGTCTGTTTGTATGTGTGTGTGATGTCTGTCTGTTTGTGTGTGTGTGTGTGTGGGCAGATATCATTGTGTGATGTCTGTTTGTATGTATTTTTGTGTTTCAAATGTGTTTATGCGTGTCTGTATATGTTTGTGTGTGTGCGTGACTGCATGCGGCCCCCCGCTGTGTATAGATGACTGCATGCGGCCCCCCGCTGTGTATAGATGGCTACGTGCGGCCCCCCGCTGTGTATTGATGGCGCCGTGCGGCCCCTCGCTGTGTATAGATGGCTACGTGTGGCCCCCCACTGTGTTTAGATGGCTACGTGCGCCCCCCCGCTGTGTATAGATGGCTACGTGCGGCCCCCCGCTGAGTATAGATGGCGCCGTGCGGCCTCCTGCTGTCTCTGGGGGGGCGCTGTGCGGCTTCCCGCTGTGTATAGATGGCTACGTGCGGCCTCCCGCTGAGTATAGATGGCGCTGTGCGGCCTCCTGCTGTCTCTGGGGGGGGCGCCGTGCGGCATCTATACTCAGCAGGAGGCCGCACGTAGCCATCTATACACGTATACTCAGCAGGAGGCTGCCCGTAGCCATCTATATGGTGCCATCTATACACAGCGGGAGGCCGCACGTAGCCATCTATACACAGCGGGAGGCCGCACGTAGCCATCTATACACAGCGGGAGGCTGCACGTAGCCATCTATACACAGCGGGAGGCCGCACGGCGCCATCTATGCACAGCGGGAGGCCGCACGGCGCCATCTATACAAAGCGGGAGGCCGCACGGCGCAATCTATACACAGCGGGAGGCCGCACCGCGCCATCTATACACAGCGGGAGTCTCAGTACTTTGCAAGAGCAGTCGATAAATTCTGCTTGACTAATTCTGAGCACCATAAAGTCTGGTTCGCTTCTAACCTGCTGTCTTCATTTTCAGCTTGCTGAATTCTAACTCATTTACTGTCATTCGAGACGATGCCTTTGCTGGTCTCTTTCACCTTGAATACCTGTAAGTGCTCCACTTAATGTCATATTTTTTATTCTGTTCTTCTTCATCTTTTGGCATGTGCAATTGTATGAGCAAGTATTCATATGAATTTATGACCTACTTAAACCTTCGAGGACCTTAAATTTTATTCAATCAAATTTTTTTCCAGTTTAAAACTATGGGACATATATGTGCCTTGGTCCTCAAAGGGTTTTTAAAGGGGCTGCAAACATAAATACGAAAAAAATAATTCAATTAGTGCTTTTTGTGTTCATTTAATTTTTATTTGAAGTCCATTTTTTTTATATACCTTGAAATTAAGCCCTACCCCATGGAATGAAGCCCTACCTACATGACATCTGAGAGCTACATGGATCCCGCTTGTGAGGTGCCTGTCCGTCACTACTATTCAGTTTTAGGGTCCACTCACTAAGCCATTTATTCTCTCATGCAAGAGAATAGGGCCAATTATGCTAATGACACTCGGCTCAAACTCTGTCAGAGCTTCAACTGAGTGTGATCCGATTCTCTCGCAGCACAGATATGGAGAAGATGGAGAACTTAATTTCTCCATCTTCTCCATAGTCTCTGTGAGTGTTCATCGGACTGCACTTGGATGACATCCGAGTGCAGTCCAATGTTTTACGTGCACCCAATATATCAAATGAGATTATTTTCTCATGCCAATAATCGTAGATCTGCACTGTCCCATAGTATAACATAGGGCCGAGTCCTATCCGATAAAACATCACATAGCATTCGGCCGTGTTATACGACAGTGTGAGCGAGCCCTTAGAGTCAAGGAATATTTACATGCAGATGATGATATTACTCTCCCAGTGTATATTTTTTTAGGCGAGTTCATAGTAAATGCTTTGCCTTTTTGACATGTGATCAACTAAAGAACAAGAAAGATTTAGGACCTCCCCTATAGAGAAACGGAAAATAGTTTGGAGGACTTGCATGTCCTTTTTTATTTATTATGAGAAAATCATAAAAGATCCCGTTTTTTAACCATGCTGTGACTTTCTGCTGAGGAAGAGGGAGAGAGCTGCCCTATTCAGAGTCTGTAATAAGACCTGCTGACAAAAGGGTTGAAGATACAGTCTAATGTGAATTAACAATGAAAAAAAGTTCATTTCACAAATGGCTTGTATTTTTTTTAATACAAACTTTTTTGTGTTTACAGCTCCTTTAAAGGGAATCTGTCATCAGGTTTTTGCCACCTAATCTGAGAGCAGCATAATGTAGGGTTAGAGGCACTGATTCCAGTAATGTGTCACTTACTGGGCTGCTTAGTGTTGCTTTGATAAAATCATTGATTTGTCAGAAGGTAATTATCACTAGATGACTAGTAAGTTCTGTAGGACCCCACCCCCATCACTGATCAGTAGATTTCTGTGTACACTGAGCTGCCAATCAGTGGTGTGGGCGGGGCTATACAGAGCGCAGCATTCAGAGAGCTGCTAGATCTGCAGCAGATAAAATGGTGATTTTCTCAAAATGACAAGCAGCTGAAAAAGTGACACATCGCTGGAATCAGGGTATCTGCCCCTATATTGTGCTGCTCTCAGATGAGGCAGCACAATTAATATTGTGCCAAATTAATTTCCAGTGAACTATCACATGATCTATCACAGGGGATCATGTGACATGTCACGTGATAAATCAGGTGTGGGGGGGGGGGGGCCGCGCCTTCTAAACTGCCCGGGGCCCTTGCTACTCTTAATCCACCCCTGACTGCTCCCTATGGTTTATTGTCACAGACAGTCACCATGACGACCGGCACTAATCATTCATCACATACTCTTATGTTCCCCAATAACTGTGCAGTGTAAACTGCTGCCAATCACCCAATGAACAAGTGTAAAGAGGTGGTCCGCTACATTGTAAAATGCCCCCATCCATTTACACCTTTTAACTAACTATTTTTGGAAATACCTTATGTAGCCAGATGTGCCTGTGGGTGGCGCTATCCCTTCTTGCTCAGTCCACATCACGTGACCTCGGCTGATGTCACCTCAACTTCCGGATTTCTTGGATTCACCTAGGCATGACCCAGTCGCACGCACTAAACCCCCCCGCCATGATTGACTGGGTTGTGAACGGCGTTTCACCGCACGTCACATCCCAAAAGGCCTTCACACAGGAAGTGCAGGAGCGCCCTTACTGCCATTCCCCATAAGGACTCCGCTGAATATGCATCCCCACTGGGATCTCTCTCATGGTTTGGACCATCACAGCCTTACTCAGAGCGACTATGTGAGCAAGGCCCAGGAGCGGACCGAAACGTAAAAGTCCCCTCTAAACTAAAGAACTGTTTTTTGTCGCCACTTGCAGGTTTTTCTAAATATCATTAAAACTTTTGCATTGTATCTCCTGAGTGTGCGGTGAAAGTTTCTATCCTCTAGTGATTGTGGGGTCTGCAGCCCCCTTCCACCGGCCCCTCACTCTATAGCTGGGGGCAGGACAATTATTGTAATCGTGAACATCCCAAAATCCAGAGAGCGCTTGCGGCCGATGAAAGCAGAGGAGAGAGGGAAAGCGCGCGCTTGACTTTGGACCGATACTGGATGGAAGGGGGCATTATAGAATGTAGCGGACCACCTCTTTAAGCTTAAAAATAATCATTCTCAGAATTATATCGTGCTCTAAACAAGAGATGTCAAGAAAAATGACCGTCTATGTGCACACAATGATGTGTTACTGATAGGGATGTGTGGATCCATGGATGTTCAGGTTCGGCAGATTCTACCAAGCTACAGTTAAAAGTTTGGTTTTGGACCGAACTTGACCCCGAACCCAATAGAAGTCAATAGGGACCCTAACTTCAGTGCTTAAAAAGGGCTGCAAAATGTTCATAGTAAGGGCTAAGGGGCTGCAAAAGGAAGCCAAATGGGGGTAAGTGCAGGAGAATTGCCCTGAAAACAAATGTTGATAGGAAAATGACTTAAAATAACACAATAAAAAAAAAGAAACAATTATAATCTTGAACCAGGAGGCAGAGGTCCAAGTGAAGCAGGAGGTTGAGGAGGAGGAGGAGGAGGTGGAGGTGGCGGTGTAGGTGGGAAAAGTGGAGGAGGAGTAGGTAGCCAAAACTGTATTTTTGTTTTTGTTTTTTTTAGGGGGTACTCTGAAAACAGGCAGTGTAATAATCTGCGAGCCACTCTCTCTCTGAATACAGGCAGTGTAATAATCTGCGAGCCACTCTCTCTCTGAATACAGGCAGTGTAATAATCTGCGAGCCACTCTCTCTCTGAATACAGGCAGTGTAATAATCTGCGAGCCACTCTCTCTCTGAATACAGGCAGTGTAATAATCTGCGAGCCACTCTCTCTCTCTGAATACAGGCAGTGTAATAATCTGCGAGCCACTCTCTCTCTGAATACAGGCCGTGTAATAATCTGCGATCCACTCTCTCTCTCTGAATACAGGCAGTGTAATAATCTGCGAGCCACTCTCTCTCTGAATACAGGCCGTGTAATAATCTGCGAGCCACTCTCTCTCTGAATACAGGCAGTGTAATAATCTGCGAGCCACTCTCTCTCTCTGAATACAGGCAGTGTAATAATCTGCGAGCCACTCTCTCTCTGAATACAGGCCGTGTAATAATCTGCGATCCACTCTCTCTCTCTGAATACAGGCAGTGTAATAATCTGCGAGCCACTCTCTCTCTGAATACAGGCCGTGTAATAATCTGCGAGCCACTCTCTCTCTGAATACAGGCCGTGTAATAATCTGCGAGCCACTCTCTCTCTGAATACAGGCAGTGTAATAATCTGCGAGCCACTCTCTCTCTGAATACAGGCAGTGTAATAATCTGCGAGCCACTCTCTCTCTGAATACAGGCAGTGTAATAATCTGCGAGCCACTCTCTCTCTGAATACAGGCCGTGTAATAATCTGCGATCCACTCTCTCTCTGAATACAGGCAGTGTAATAATCTGCGAGCCACTCTCTCTCTGAATACAGGCCGTGTAATAATCTGCGAGCCACTCTCTCTCTGAATACAGGCAGTGTAATAATCTGCGAGCCACTCTCTCTCTGAATACAGGCCGTGTAATAATCTGCGATCCACTCTCTCTCTCTGAATACAGGCAGTGTAATAATCTGCGAGCCACTCTCTCTCTGAATACAGGCCGTGTAATAATCTGCGAGCCACTCTCTCTCTGAATACAGGCAGTGTAATAATCTGCGAGCCACTCTCTCTCTGAATACAGGCAGTGTAATTATCTGCGAGCCACTCTCTCTCTGAATACAGGCCGTGTAATAATCTGCGATCCACTCTCTCTCTCTGAATACAGGCAGTGTAATAATCTGCGAGCCACTCTCTCTCTGAATACAGGCAGTGTAATAATCTGCGAGCCACTCTCTCTCTGAAAACAGGCAGTGTAATAATCTGCGAGCCACTCTCTCTCTGAATACAGGCAGTGTAATAATCTGCGAGCCCCTCTCTCTCTGAATACAGGCAGTGTAATAATCTGCGAGCCACTCTCTCTCTGAAAACAGGCAGTGTAATAATCTGCGAGCCACTCTCTCTCTCTGAATACAGGCAGTGTAATAATCTGCGATCCACTCTCTCTCTGAATACAGGCAGTGTAATAATCTGCGAGCCACTCTCTCTCTGAATACAGGCCGTGTAATAATCTGCGATCCACTCTCTCTCTGAATACAGGCAGTGTAATAATCTGCGATCCACTCTCTCTCTGAATACAGGCCGTGTAATACTCTGCAGTTTTTTGGGTTGAAAACAAAGCGGAGAGTATCAAATAGATGTGTCAGTTTTGCTGGTGGTGGTGAATGTAGCTGCTGCAGGGAGAGAAAGGCCGTGGTCGATCTGTGTCGGCTACGTGCCCAAATGAAACACCTTCCTTTGCTGCAAGTAGGCGACAGGATGCTCTGTGTAATTTCGTAGGCCCGAGTATCGTTGGATGAATGGTGAGGCCAGAACAAGTAGAAGTGGTTTTAGGTTGGTTGGCTGAGAGTGCCTTCAGTCCCATTGCTTTGTCTTCCACCTAATCCCCTGCTGAAAGCACAGATTTGGCACCTGCGGCTCATGGGCGTCTGTCTTCCACCTCACCCCCTGGCAAGCAGTCTGAGCCCCAAGTCATGCAGCGGTATCTTCTGCTTTTTGATGACTGCTGGCTGTGGTTCCGTGGGCCATCCATCTGGCCCTGGCCAACAATTGGAAGAGATTGAGTGCACTGATGCCCAACCACTTGCTTTGTTGGAGGATGAGTACGTGGGATGGGTAGTGTAAACGGTCAGCAGACCTCTGCAGCACATCTCTGATGATGCTGACGATGAAACACTGTGCCAACTACTGCTGCAGCTTCCTGCAGTGTGCACACCGGCATGGAGGGCAGGGGTGAAGACTGGGGGGAACATCATGTGGGGGATTATTGTTATTATTTATTTTTAGAGCACCATTGATTCTATGGTGCTGTACATGAGGAGGAGTTACATATAAACACAAATAGAAATTGCAATGAACAAACTAATAGTGACGGACAAGTACAAAGGGGAGAGGACCCTACCATTGCGGCCTTACATTCTACAGGATAATGGGGAAGGATAGTAGTCTTGGGGGGTGCAACAGCTCTGCTGTTGGTAAGGTGGCAGTGGGGTCATTGCAGGCTGTAAGCTGTTCTGAAGACATGGGTTTTAAAGTTCCGCTTGAAAGTTCCAAATGAGGGGATAATCGGATGTGTTGGGCCACAGAATTCTACAGGATGGGGAATACTCGGGTGAAGTCTTGCAGGCGATTGGATGAGGAACGTACGATTGTGGAGGAGAGAAGGAGGTCTTGGGAGGACCAGAGATTACGTGGTGGGAGATATCAGCAGATTAGTTCAGAGACAGGGGTGGACCTACCGCTGGTGCAGCTGCACCGGAGCCTGGCCGTGCAAGGGTGCAGGGGAGCCCTTACCGGGCGGTTAATATTGAGGGCAATCTGGCCTGCTTCTCGGAGCCCCAGGCTCTGGGGGGCCCATGGCCAGATTGCCCTCTCATGTGCGGCAAGCAGCGAGCGATCCCTCCAGCTCCGCTGCTGACAGAAGATAATGGCAGTGGAGCTGAGGGATCCGTCCTCTGCTTCCTGCCCGGCGCTTCCTCCCTGACACAGGCTCGTACAGCTTGATGACATCATCAAGCAGCTCGGGCCTGTGTAAGGGAGGAAGTTACCAGCAACAAGGAGGATGCTGCGGGAGCGTACTGAGAGGTAAGTTGTGTTTTGTTTTGTTTTTTGTACTGATACACTGGGGAGAGGAACAGGAGAATGAGGGGAGGTGGGGGGGAGAGCAATGATGGGCAGAGCAGTGATGGGCAGAGCAATGATGGGCAGATCAGTGATGGGAAGAGCAGTGATCGGCAAAGCAATGATGGGCAGAGCAGTAATGGGCAGAGCAATGATGGGCAGAGCAATGATGGGCAGAGCAGTGATGGGCAGAGCAATGATGGGCTGATCAGTGATGGGAAGAGCAGTGATGAGCAGAGCAGTGATGGACAGAGCAATGATGGGAGAGCAATGATGGGCAGAGCAGTGATCGGCAAAGCAATGATGGGGAGAGAAATGATGGGCTGAGCTATGATGGGGACAGTGGGGATGAGCAGAGCAATGATGGGGACGGGAAAAGCAATGATGAGGATGGTGGGGGTGGGGAGAGCAATGATGGGGATGGTGGGGATGGGGAGAGCAATGATGAGGATGGTGGGGATGGGAGAGCAATGATGAGGATGGTGGAGAAGGGGAGAGCAATGATGGGGATGGTGGGGATGGGTAGAGCAATAATGGGGATGGTGAGAATGGTGGGGATTGGGAGAGCAATGATGGTGCTGGGGAGAGCAATGATGGGGGTTGCTGGGAGAGAGCAATGATGGGGGTGCAGTGCTGGGAGAGAGCAATGATGGGGTACTGGGAGAGCAATGATGGGGGTGCTGGGAGAGCAATGATGGGGGTGCTTGGAGAGAACAATTATGGGTTGCTGGGAAAGAGCAATGATGGGGGTGCTGGGAGAGAGCAATGACAGGGGTGCTGAGAGAGAGAGCAATGATGGGGGTGTTGGGAAAAAGCAGTGATGGGGGTGCTGGGAGAGAGCAATGATGGGGGTGCTGGGAGAGAGCAATGATGGAGGTGCTCGGAAAGAGCAATGATGGGGGTACTTGGGGAGAGTAGTGATGGGGGTGCTGGGAGAGAGCAATGATGGGGGTGCTGGGAGAGAGCAATGATGGAGGTGCCCGGTAAGAGCAATGACGGGGGTACTGGGAGAGAGCAGTGATGGGTGTGCTGGGGGAGAGCAATGATGGGGGTGCTGGGAGAGAGCAGCGATGGGGGTTTCACTTTGCTTGTACTGTAAAACCTGGTATATTTTCCGTGTGCACATAGCCTTACAGTTAATTGGAGAGAGTCACAGAGACTGAATAATTTATACTATTGGCCGGTGGAGATTATAGTTAATGGGGGGCACAGTGCTGCTTATCACTTTATATTTTGATTACTAAGTGGCTAATAGTATATTAATGGGGGGGGGTCTACATATCTTTATTCAGGGGCGCAGTGTGGGGGAAACACGTGTATATGACGCGCCCCTGGGCCTTCATTGCGCGGCATCGCGCGCACGGGGGAGGGCTTACCCGGAGCCGGATCCGATGGGAGTAGTAGTCTCGTGGCGGTGACCCGGTCCGTGCCCAGGGAGTCAAACTGAGCGGCACTGTTTTGCAGTAGATGTTAAAATGTTCGACTACGCCACCCGTTGATTGCGGCTATGAGGCCGCCGCTGCAGGGCAGACCGCTGAGGCCGGTGATAGGATTGTGCAGCGTAGATGGTATAACCCCCAACGGGAGGGGTATGGCCTCAGGGCAGCAGATGTAGACGACAGTGGTGGTGATGGTGAAGCAAGGAAGCTCAGAGACGTGTGGTGTAGTTTCAAGGCTTTTACTCACAGGTGTTGCTCCGGTCACTTCGGCCAAGAGTGACCACCCAAGCCGTGCTGCGTCCACCAGGTGCGGGACTCGGCCAACTCCCGGGAAGTTCCAGAGCGTGGTCCTGAGCGCCCCTCTCTTCCTTCCTACTGGCCGTCCTCACCAGGGACCCACCTATGTCCGGCTCCCTCGGGCCTTTTGGTGGCGAAACCTGTCCCGGCTTCCCTGACCCTATTCGTGGTCTGCCTTCCTGGTGGATATGGTGAGGGTCGTGCCAAAACTTGTCCACGACCTCCGGTTCCTGGCTAAGGATGATTAGCCTCTACCAGCTTGGGATCCGGTACCCTTTTCTGCCAACCCTTCACCCTTCTGGTTTACTTCTGGGATCTCAGGGTTCCCTCTTGTCTTGTGTCTCTGGGCCTCTCTTCCTCTTTCTCTCCACTACAGGCCTGGCCCTGGAGCTGGGCCCAGCCGGAGCCACAGCTCCCTGTCAGCCCTCCTGGCTGAACTCTCTCTCAGAACTCTCCCTGTCTCTAGATGGTGCCCACCATATATACTCCCTCTATGTGTGAGCCCAGGTGACTAGCACCCAATGGGCTCCTACCTCTATGCCCAGAGCCCCTCCCCTATCTGCCCCTACACTACTGGGATGTTCCTCCCCCCTCCCCACTCCAGCCAGGGACAGACGCTGTCGTACCTGCACAACTATTTGGTGGGAGTACCGTTGTTCTGTCCCCCGGAAATGGGGTGAGTGTAGTGCATGCAGCTATCTGAGCTCAGTCCCACACACTCCATCCTTACCCGGGAGTGGAATACCACACCTCTGGTTTGAGGTGCAATACCCCTGTAGCAGCCGAGTCCTCGGGGTGCTACATTCCCCCCCTGGTAAACCACAGCACGTCCTCGGGCTGGAAAAGAGCATAACATAATAAAACATACAAAATTTTTAAAGTGTACACTCACATAAAAAAAAACATATTAACTTTCAATATAAAACTCTTGCATATAAAACATTCTCATATAAAACACATTCTTGATCTTCTGGCCACGGGGTAACTTGTGACCAGGTAAAGTGCAACAGTCATTAGTAGAAAAACAGTTCCTTATAAAACCGGTAGGGGGCGCCTTAGGAAGCGCAACTATTTACAGGATATGGCCGCTCTCAGTCCTCGGCCAGTGAGGATAAGGAATGGCTGCTCACAGTCCTCAGCCTGGTTAGGGATAGGGACACACAGGTAAACAGTTCCACGCTAGTCCCAACGGGGACCACACTTCACTTAGCAGCAATTCACTTAACAGTTCTGGTAACAGTTCTGGTACCCTGACGGGTAACTATATACAGCTCTTTTGTCTATGCTACTTCCCTTCAGTAGCGGTGTCCTCCAGCTCCTTCCGGAAGGTAGTCTTCAGACCCGTCCGGGTCCTCTTGATCTTCCTCATACCGCAGCTCTTCCTCCGTCAACCGGTGCACGTGAAGGGCGTACGGTCCTTTAGCGCACTGATGCCGGGTGAAGGTGACCTCATCACCCAGGTAAAGGTCACGTCCGCGGTGTCCCTCTGGCAGGTGGGACTCAACATCCCTACGGGTGACGAAGACGTCGCCGGGGGTCCTGTGATCCCTGATAAAGCCCCAACCGTGCTCCAGTTGGAACTTGATTACGGTCCCGGTGGCGCGGGGACCGTGGGCTGCACGGGGGTTTCGCCGGGTCCGGCGTTTCTGCTCCGCGCTCTGTACCTGCAGCCGCTCCTCGCGGACCCGCCTCTCTTGCCGTTCTTTGTTGAAGACCTCTAGTTATTGTCGGCAGCACTCCGCACGCTGGGCTGCGGCCGCCCGGGTCTCTTGGGTGAACCCCATGAGGTTTTCACCGGTGGGGTCCCATGCGAACTGAGCCTCCTCCAACGGGAGTGGGGTGATCTTGGCGGGCGCCGGAGCCGGGATCAGGGGCTCACACAGGGGCCATTCCTTCCGGAGTCGGGGATTGACGTACTCCGGTGGCCACACAAAGGACTGCCCATCCGGGCAAGTATGTTGTGCGAACAGGTCTTCACCCAAGGGCAGCACTGTGGAGGTTGAGGGCGCGGTGGTGGTAGCGGCGCCCGGATTCACCAGGCCTTGCGACCAGGCCGGTGGCACTCTGAAGGTGAAGGGCACTGTGGGAACGGCGGCGCCCGGGGGTACTCGGCCTTGCGACCAGGCCGGTGGCGTTTCCTGCTTGGCCGCGCTCAGGGTTGAGGCGCGTGACGTCACAGGGGGCGTGGCCGCGGCTCCTGCCGCTTGAGGCCTAGTTTGGAGCGGTGGCGGTGCAGCATCGGGTATGGTAAGGGGGATTTTGGGCTCTGCGACGGGGAGCTGGGGCAGGCTCACGGCTACTAGGCCTGGGGTGGTGACGTCCCCTTTACCTGCTTCCATCTCTTCAGCTCCTTCCACGGCGTCGTCTCCGGCCTTCGTCCCTCCTGCACCATCCTCAGAGGCAGACAGACTCCTCGTCCCGGGTGGCGTCCTTTGCTGGCGGGTTCCAGCCTGCAGGGCCATTTCTCTGCTCCACTCGGCCAGCACTTCTTGCTGCACTCGGGCCATCTTCCGAGCCAAGCCCTCCAGCGCAGTCTGTGCATGCTCCCGATCTTTGGGGAGCTGTGCCAGGATCTCCACCAGGCCTTCTGGGGTGGCGGCCTGCAACAGGCTCCTGACCAGAGGGTCGGTGCTGCCTGACTCTCCCTCCATCTCCGGGTGCGATCTTTCCAGACTCCTCCAGGCTGCACCCATCCTCTCTCTTTTGTTCTTGATCCGCCCATACTGAGGGTGGTCCCGGGGCCACTTGGTGATTGTCAGTTCCAGGGGCAGTCCCCCCACGCTGATGGACATTTCTATCACTGCAGTCTCTGCTGGTGGGGGCGGTCTTTGCTTTTGGCGCTCTTCTGGGACCAGGCCCACGATGGGAGGTCGTCTCTTGCCACCCTCTGGCACGCCCATAATGGCGTCCGCTCTGCCAGGGCGGGAAATCGTCTCAGATGGCGGGAATCGTCTCCTAATGGCGGGAAACTCCGTGGATGGCGGGAAAAGGCTGCAGATGGCGGGCAAACGGCGGGAAACGACCCGAGATGGCGTCCGATGGCGGGGACCCTCTGGAATTGGCGGGAGACTTCTTCTTACGGTACATATAAACTTTTCTTCAGGCACGCAGTACCCGGTAGTTGCGGGCACGAAATCCTGCGGACTACGCCAAAAGTTGACGCGCCCCTGGGCCTTCATTGCGTGGCATCGCGCGCACGGGGGAGGGCTTACCCGGAGCCGGATCCGATGGGAGTAGTAGTCTCGTGGCGGTGACCCGGTCCGTGCCCAGGGAGTCAAACTGAGCGGCACTGTTTTGCAGTAGATGTTAAAATGTTCGACTACGCCACCCGTTGATTGCGGCTATGAAGCCGCCGCTGCAGGGCAGACCGCTGAGGCCGGTGATAGGATTGTGCAGCGTAGATGGTATAACCCCCAACGGGAGGGGTATGGCCTCAGGGCAGCAGATGTAGACGACAGTGGTGGTGATGGTGAAGCAAGGAAGCTCAGAGACGTGTGGTGTAGTTTCAAGGCTTTTACTCACAGGTGTTGTTCCGGTCACTTCGGCCAAGAGTGACCACCCAAGCCGTGCTGCGTCCACCAGGTGCGGGACTCGGCCAACTCCCGGGCAGTTCCAGAGCGTGGTCCTGAGCTCCCCTCTCTTCCTTCCTACTGGCCGTCCTCACCAGGGACCCACCTATGTCCGGCTCCCTCGGGCCTTTTGGTGGCGAAACCTGTCCCGGCTTCCCTGACCCTATTCGTGGTCTGCCTTCCTGGTGGATATGGTGAGGGTCGTGCCAAAACTTGTCCACGACCTCCGGTTCCTGGCTAAGGATGATTAGCCTCTACCAGCTTGGGATCCGGTACCCTTTTCTGCCAACCCTTCACCCTTCTGGTTTACTTCTGGGATCTCAGGGTTCCCTCTTGTCTTGTGTCTCTGGGCCTCTCTTCCTCTTTCTCTCCACTACAGGCCTGGCCCTGGAGCTGGGCCCAGCCGGAGCCACAGCTCCCTGTCAGCCCTCCTGGCTGAACTCTCTCTCAGAACTCTCCCTGTCTCTAGATGGTGCCCACCATATATACTCCCTCTATGTGTGAGCCCAGGTGACTAGCACCCAATGGGCTCCTACCTCTATGCCCAGAGCCCCTCCCCTATCTGCCCCTACACTACTGGGATGTTCCTCCCCCCTCCCCACTCCAGCCAGGGACAGACGCTGTCGTACCTGCACAACTATTTGGTGGGAGTACCGTTGTTCTGTCCCCCGGAAATGGGGTGAGTGTAGTGCATGCAGCTATCTGAGCTCAGTCCCACACTCCATCCTTACCCGGGAGTGGAATACCACACCTCTGGTTTGAGGTGCAATACCCCTGTAGCAGCCGAGTCCTCGGGGTGCTACATATATATACAATATATGTGACCTTGTTATTTTCTAGACTGGAGATCATCATGACAAGACGAGTCGTGGCTGGGGGATGTTGACATGAAGGTCTGACCAGATGGAGAAGAAACAGCAGAAACCGGCTCTGATCAGATGAGACGACAGAGGTAAGTGCCTGGATGTAAATATTATTCTGTATCTGCACTGTGTGACTTGGAGTGATAATGTTATCTGTAAAATCCCTTAGGCTGCATTCTCACATTTGTGTGAAATGTCCATGTGCTGTAAGATTTTTTTATCGGATGGTCCACAGACTCGTAGAGTTTTATAGATCCATTCACAAATCCATGAAAATCATGGATCTGAGAATAAGATCTGTGAGGGTCAGAGAATGTCCAGTTGTGATCTGATTTTGAGGCTCAGAATAGGACATGCTCAATGCAGGAATGTAGCCTTATTATGTAAAGCACAGTCAGGCTTGGACTGGCCCACAGGAGAACAGGAGAATCCTCCGGTAGGCCCTTGTGCAAGAGTGCAGGGTCGGCGTCAGCACCTGGCGCACCCCGGCAAGTGCCCGGGCCCTGAGCAGGCGGGGGGGCCACTCGCTGTTGGGCACCCCGCTGCGCTATGGGACCCGTGAGCGGAGGAGAGCGGTGTCAGTGCCCGCTCCCCTTCGCTTGCTCAGGGCCCCGGCAGCCGGCGGCACAATACTTACCTCTTCCCAGGCCTCTGCAGCAGCTCCTGTCTCTTCTGTGTCCTCTGACTGTGATGTCTCAGGTCAGAGGGCGTGGTGACCGCTTTCCACCGCGCTCTCTCCTGAGCCGTCACAGTGCAGAGCAGGAAGAGGCTGGCGACGCGGGTGAGGGGTCTGGAGCAGCGGCAGCAGGTGAGAAGTGTGGTGAGTATTTCATTTTTTTTTCAATGTACGGAGGCATGGGGCATTATAAGGGATGGGGGTGTGACATCCTGCATGGGGCATTAAAGGGGGGGGGAGTGACATCCTGCATGGGGCATTTATAAGGGGCGGGGGTGTGACATCATGCATGGGGCATTATAAGGGGGGGTGACATAATGCATGGGGCATTATAAGGGGGCGACATCCTTCATGGGGCATTATAAGGGGGGTGACATCCTGCATGGGGCATTATAAGGGGGGCGACATCCTTCATGAGGCATTATAAGGGGGACTCAGGATATACAACCGTGCACACCCAATATTAGAAAAATGAAAAAATCTTTATTACATGATTACACACTGACAACACAAGAAAAAATAAAAACTTTTAAAAACAGACAAGGCATAACAATATTCATGGGGGAAGAACAATAATAATGTTCCAAAGCAATAAATCCCCCTTTAGGCCACAGGTATAATATACATCAATTTTAATGTCTCATAATACAATAATGGTTTTTGACCAAGCTATGTCACCCTAGTAAAGGGTAGCACAGCACCACTAAACCAAACATAGGTAATGAACCAGGCATTCCCAAATAATCAGACTATACATCATAATAAATTGAGGAATGAAGGAATGAGTGGGAGTGATAACCTGCTAGCACTAGGGGCCCATATAGTATCAGCATTTACCAGAAAGTGTCATCCCACGTAAGGTACGACATTAAATCATGAATTGAATTATGTATGGCAAAACGGGCACTCCTGAGTAGTCAAGGGATAAATCAAAAATAAAAAATTGACATAGTTACCTGTTGGCACCAGAGACCCTACGCGTTACGCTGCTAGACCGCAGCTTCGTCAGGGGTATGTTGTCAGTGAACACATGTGTACATTAAATAATCTGTCCAATTTAGTGTGATTCCTTTCAGGTGAGTATAGATGCCCTCAGATAATCTCTCCAGCATCGTGGCAAGTCGGACGGTAACTTCCTATTTCCACAGCGTACCGCCCACGTGCTGTGATGTGACGCAACCGGAACTGGATAAGACGTCATATCCGGTCGGCGAACCGCCGCCCCTTCCTATCTCTCATGCGTTCCACCCAAACGCTATGGTGGAACGCAACCGGAACTAGGTAAAAGATCATATCCGGTTTTAGAAACCACCCCCTCAGGGATCAAGAGGGATGCAGTCCCCCAGGACAGCCACAACAGGAAAGAAGCTGGCACTCCCGAGGAAGATAGAACGCAAGGAACATGCATGGCCCCGGAAGTAGCGCGCCCGCCACAAAAAATTTTTACCGGTACAAAGAAAAGAGGGCTAGCCCTGATCAAGGAAAGTGCCTGGCCAGGCCAAAGAGCAAGATGAAAAATATGAATGGAGTCAGAAAGTCACCAAATGTGCATAGAAGTGTGACCAATAATGACAATACAAACATAAACATGAACATAAAAGACTTACCAGACAAACCAACTATGGGCAAACATAGAACAGACAACAATCATGTACAAATTGTGGACCATTACAGAGATGGCTAATGAAGCCAAGCAACAACATATATGGATATACGTACAATTATAAATAAGGACCTGGCATTTGAGATGATAAGAATGTTGGGGATTAACTTGTTATGGGATGGAGGAGATGCACAAGCCAGCCACACGAGAAGAGATGGAAGGATAAAAAGGATAAAAAGAAAAAAGGTTGAACCAGAGAGCCCTCAATCTAAGGCGGGATTCCAATAGCAAGGATACCATGGGAGTTTAGGCCAAGTAACCAGTAAATGAAAAATCCTCATTTATACCCCTAGGGGCCACTGTATCAAGAACAAAGATCCACCTTGATTCAGATCTCAATAGATCCTTGGTGTGATCTGAATTACGTGAATTGGGCCTCATCTTCTGGAGGTCCATTACTCGCAATTTATTGGGGCTACCAGAGTGGTATTGGAAGAAGTGCAGAGCCACCGAAGAGATGGCTTTGCCCTTCTTCAAATCCTGTTCAGCAAGATGGATGTTAGAAACATGTTGCTGTACCCGTCTACGGAGTTCCTGCGACGTTTGACCAATATAAACCTTCGGACAAGGACAGGTCAATGCATATACAACATTGGTGGACCTACAATTAATAAAGTCCGTCAAAGGGTATTGAAGGTTGTCAGTCGGATTGGTGAAAGTTTTACCAGAAGAGAAAAATGGACAAGCAGAGCAATCGCCACAAGGGAATGAGCCCTTAAATTTACTACCACCCGAGGTACTACAACTAGGGCGTGTATAGTGACTGTGCATAAGTTTATCCCTTAAATTTGGGGCACGTCTAGCCGTCAACAACGGTCTCTCTGGTAAAATACTAGAAAGACGACTATCCGTCTTAAGTATATTCCAATGTTTCCGAAATAGACTACCCACTTCATTCCATTGATTGTTAAACCTGGTGATAAATCTAATCTGTGTATCCTCCATATTGACACGTGATTGTAGCAACATCTCCCGTGGTTTGACCAAAACCTTCTGGTGAGCCTTGAAAATTAGGGTGACATAGCTTGGTCAAAAACCATTATTGTATTATGAGACATTAAAATTGATATATATTATACCTGTGGCCTAAAGGGGGATTTATTGCTTTGGAACATTATTATTGTTCTTCCCCCATGAATATTGTTATGCCTTGTCTGTTTTTAAAAGTTTTTATTTTTTCTTGTGCTGTCAGTGTGTAATCATGTAATAAAGATTTTTTCATTTTTCTAATATTGGGTGTGCACGGTTGTATATCCTGAGTCTTTTTTCTTCTAAACTACATTATACAATTATATCAGGTTACTGTAGCACCCCGTTTTGCTCACTATTCTACAGCAGTGCCCACCTCCTTGCATAGGATATTTAGCTTTTGTCAGTTTTCTGACGTTCTAGGGTGGTTGCACGCAAATATTATATTGGTATGTAAATTATATGATTGCCACTAACTACATACAATTATATTTTTTTTTTCTTATATTTTGCTTTTTATACTGTCTAATTGGTTGTGATTCCCTTTTCAAGGATAATGGCGTTTGATTTTGAGGCCAGGGAAGCGGCTTGGAGCAAACAGAGTTTGACTGCTTTTCCTTCCCCTACATTGGCGGAGGATAATGATTTTAATCGTCTCGCACGGGATTTGACGGACCTGCACAAGTCAGTCACACGAGTCTGGTGGAACATATCTAGCCTTGAGGAATATCAGAGACTCTCTATCTATCCACGTGGATTGAGAGTCCAGATATTTCCAGCCTGGGAACCTACCCCAGAATTTAAGGCCATATGGGAATCAGGTTTATCACAGTGTTCTAATGTCCTAGTCAATATGCTAATCCAACATGACAGGGATCTTTTCCAGACATTGAAAATTCGCATTAAATCATTGGAAACACAGATGTCCAAATATGATTATAATAAATTTACAGTGCCCTTCCAAACTGAGTTGAGGGACACCATTGATCGTCTTGATAAAGATACCATGGAGAGGAAAAGAGCCAAGTTAAATAGGGATAAAGCTGATTATGACAGGAACCAAGCTTACAAATGGAAACATAGGGGCAACCTGCGTAAACCTTCATCTGTAAAATATACGGAAGGAGGATCCCTGTCAAGTATAGGCCACAGTGATCATTTTTTAAGCTCAGAAACGAGCGATACCGACGGCGGACGAGACGGGGGAAACGTAAGCAACAGCAGCAAAAAAACAGGATTAAATTCTGTGAGGACCATGGCCACCAGGACATACAAGAAGAGGAACAGATTTTAAGTCAGAACTCTGACCAACTTCAGATCATCAACCTTTCCACTTATACATTAAATGATGTTGAAAGGTCTGTATTACAGAAGGGTCTCTCTTTCTCTCCCATGGTACCGGTCGATAAATTTATCTTGCTAAAAGACTTGTATCTCTTTTGTAGGAGAATTATTCTCAAAGTCATCTACACTAAATCTGATTCATTCTCAGACCTCTCTTCCCCTACTGATAAACAGGTCTTCCGTGACTTACTTGAACTCCTAGAGGACAACCAGTCATACCAAGGTAGGAAAAAGTTTCCGCATCGATTACCTTCTAATATTCTACCATCCCTGTCTTTGGTTCCAGCAGTTTCTACATTTTTTGAGGTTATGAAAGATGAGATCAGGAGATTACCTGTCAATAATATATCTCATCAAAATTTAACCATGATGGAGAGGCGTGCCCTCCTTTGCCTGCAGAAAAACCAGGAATTCCTGATAAAGGAAGCAGACAAAGGGGGAAATATTGTTTTATGGCCTCGTGGCATGTACACTGCTGAAGTACATAGACAGCTCAATAACACCAGATTTTATTTGAGACTTCCCTCGGACCCCACACAGGTCTTCTCGGTCAAACTTGAACGACTACTTTTGAAGGCTTTTTCTATGGGAACCATTAATAAACAAGAGAGGGAATTTATGATAGTGAGGAAACCTACTATACCCACTTTCTATGTCTTGCCCAAAGTCCACAAAAATTTGGAATGTCCACCGGGTCGACCTATTGTGTCAGGCCTAGGAAGCATTTGTGAAAAGGCATGTATTTACATAGATTTTTTCTTACAGCCCCTCGTTACCAGTTTACCCTCTTATCTCAGAGATTCATCTCATCTGATACGGACTCTCAACTCTCTTTGTTTACCTGACCAGTTCTCATTCATCACTGTTGATGTTGAATCGCTATATTCAAATATAGCCCACAAAGATGGCATAGCAGCAGTCCTCTATTTTCTGAATGCTACAAGTGGAGGTAATCGTTTACATGACTCTTTCATTGTGGACCTTTTGAACTTCATTCTTACCCACAATTATTTTGTGTTTGATCATATCTTCTATCGACAAATCTCTGGGACTGCCATGGGGGCACGGTGTGCACCCTCCTTTGCCAACCTTTTTCTGGGTTGGTGGGAGGACACACACGTGTACCCCTCACAGTCATACAATCGGGGGGTCTTCAAGTGGCTACGCTTCATAGATGATATTTTGATTATCTGGACGGGCACGGAAGCCGAGGCACTTACTTTCATTGATAGGCTGAACGTTAATGACTTTAACATTCATCTTACCCATTGTGTATCTTCCTCTGCAGTTAACTTCCTGGATCTGGAGATCAGGAAAGTGGGTGGCTCACTTGTGTCCAAATTACATAGGAAATCGACTGCCACAAACAGTCTCTTACACTACCAAAGTTTTCACCCTAGAATCTTGAGAGACAGCATACCGGTGGGACAATTTTCAAGGGCCAAAAGGAACTGTACAACACAGGAGGATTACAAAACCGAGGCCAGCAATTTAACCTCACGTTTTCGGGAACGCGGATATCCTAAAGCGGTAATTTCCAAGGCTCACCAGAAGGTTTTGGTCAAACCACGGGAGATGTTGCTACAATCACGTGTCAATATGGAGGATACACAGATTAGATTTATCACCAGGTTTAACAATCAATGGAATGAAGTGGGTAGTCTATTTCGGAAACATTGGAATATACTTAAGACGGATAGTCGTCTTTCTAGTATTTTACCAGAGAGACCGTTGTTGACGGCTAGACGTGCCCCAAATTTAAGGGATAAACTTATGCACAGTCACTATACACGCCCTAGTTGTAGTACCTCGGGTGGTAGTAAATTTAAGGGCTCATTCCCTTGTGGCGATTGCTCTGCTTGTCCATTTTTCTCTTCTGGTAAAACTTTCACCAATCCGACTGACAACCTTCAATACCCTTTGAGGGACTTTATTAATTGTATGTCCACCAATGTTGTATATGCATTGACCTGTCCTTGTCCGAAGGTTTATATTGGTCAAACGTCGCAGGAACTCCGTAGACGGGTACAGCAACATGTTTCTAACATCCATCTTGCTGAACAGGATTTGAAGAAGGGCAAAGCCATCTCTTCGGTGGCTCTGCACTTCTTCCAATACCACTCTGGTAGCCCCAATAAATTGCGAGTAATGGGCCTCCAGAAGATGAGGCCCAATTCACGTAATTCAGATCACACCAAGGATCTATTGAGATCTGAATCAAGGTGGATCTTTGTTCTTGATACAGTGGCCCCTAGGGGTATAAATGAGGATTTTTCATTTACTGGTTACTTGGCCTAAACTCCCATGGTATCCTTGCTATTGGAATCCCGCCTTAGATTGAGGGCTCTCTGGTTCAACCTTTTTTCTTTTTATCCTTTTTATCCTTCCATCTCTTCTCGTGTGGCTGGCTTATGCATCTCCTCCATCCCATAACAAGTTAATCCCCAACATTCTTATCATCTCAAATGCCAGGTCCTTATTTATAATTGTACGTATATCCATATATGTTGTTGCTTGGCTTCATTAGCCATCTCTGTAATGGTCCACAATTTGTACATGATTGTTGTCTGTTCTATGTTTGCCCATAGTTGGTTTGTCTGGTAAGTCTTTTATGTTCATGTTTATGTTTGTATTGTCATTATTGGTCACACTTCTATGCACATTTGGTGACTTTCTGACTCCATTCATATTTTTCATCTTGCTCTTTGGCTTGGCCAGGCACTTTCCTTGATCAGGGCTAGCCCTCTTTTCTTTGTACCGGTAAAAAATTTTTGTGGCGGGCGCGCTACTTCCGGGGCCATGCATGTTCCTTGCGTTCTATCTTCCCCGGGAGTGCCAGCTTCTTTCCTGTTGTGGCTGTCCTGGGGGACTGCATCCCTCTTGATCCCTGAGGGGGTGGTTTCTAAAACCGGATATGATCTTTTACCTAGTTCCGGTTGCGTTCCACCATAGCGTTTGGGTGGAACGCATGAGAGATAGGAAGGGGCGGCGGTTCGCCGACCGGATATGACGTCTTATCCAGTTCCGGTTGCATCACATCACAGCACGTGATTTCTCTGCGGTATCTGTGTATCATGAATCGTAGCATGTGTTAAAGGGGCCACTGAGACTCTTTTGCCCGGGGCCCAGAAAAACCTGGAGCCGGCCCTGCAAGAGTGTCCACCACCCTCTTATATGAGCAGCACTTGGCACAATATAATTGACTCACTATCTACAGACAAAGGCAGAATCTTATTCATTTACCAATCTACCCCGTTCATTGTTATATATATTTGTAATTGAGAATAACGTCATATTTGCAAGAAGCTGAAACGTGGGGCCCTGGAGTTGGATAGTGGGGGGCCACTTGGCACTACAGTCAGACTCTGCTTGTGTCTCTTGTATTCGGCGGCTCTGTGTACGGTCTTCAGTCTTCGATCAGGTAGTTTGTTGTGTAGGACATATACTATTTTAGTGCCCTGCCCCCATCACAGAGATCGACCCCCATAACACTTGTAACGTAACTTGGGACAGGAGCTGACATTATGATACCACAATGGGTGGAGATAGATGTGGTCTGCCGTCTATAAATGGCGCCCCCATAATTCCTGGTTCTACTTCAGGAATATTGAGGGTAGTAATGGCCACTTCCATCATTTTAACTGTGTAAAAACAAAAAAGTCAAGACAAGAAAACTCACATGACACTTTTATTTTCTTTCTTTTTATTTTTTTATTGGAATACCAATAAGCAACATTGTAATAAAATTATTACTGGCCCCTTAAGAAATTAAACTCTGATCACAATGACTCTCAGATCAGGCTCCATAAAGACCACAGAACTGGCTGTGGTCATTGAGGACTGGCTGAGAGCCATTGAAGCCAGAGATCCAGAGGAAGGCGAAGAAACCCCCCGGAGAGCTCTGCCTCAGGGGGGAAAAAAATTCCTTCCTGACCCCAATGGTGGCGATCGGATATTTCCCTGGATCACGTCTGTCCTGCTGCATATTGCTGTATATCTACATGTATTATAAGCTCAGGCAAAGGAAAAGACAAATACACCCTACTCAAGAGGAGCTTACAATCTAATATACAGGCTGCTCCTGAGGGCATGCAGAATAATGTACACCCTGTCCGAGGAGCTTACAATCTAATATACAGTATACAGACTGCTCCTGAGGGCATGCAGAATAATGTACACCCTGTCCTAGGAGCTTAAAGCCTAATATACAGTATACAGATTGCTCCTGAGGGCATGCAAAATAATGCACACCCTGTCCTAGGAGCTTAAAGCCTAATATACAGTATACAGACTGCTCCTGAGGGCATGCAGAATAATGCACACCCTGTCCTAGGAGCTTACAGCCTAATATACAATATACAGACTGCTCCTGAGGGCATGCAGAATAATGCACACCCTGTCCTAGGAGCTTAAAGCCTACTATACAGTATACAGAGTGCTCCTGAGGGCATGCAGAATAATGCACACCCTGTCCTAGGAGCTTACCATCTAATATACAGTATACAGACTGCTCCTGAGGGCATGCACAATAATGTACACCCTGTCCTAGGAGCTTACAATCTAACACAGTGTGGGGTGCACACACACGTCCTCTTCAGCAAAGTGTCCTGTTCGACAAGTGTCTGACAGTCATTTCAATGGCAACCGACTAACGTCCATCCATCTCTTCTATCTTCACACAGGTATAACATCTGTTTGCTGTATCTATGTCACGTGCTGAACTCTCATCTTGAAACAATTTCTATGGTATAACATCTCTGCTTGCTGGATCTATGTCATATGCTGAACTCTCATCTTGAAACCATTTCTATGGTATAACATCTCTGCTTGCAGGATCTATGTCATCTGCTGAACTCTCATCTTGAAACCATTTCTATGGCATAATGTGTCTGTTTGCTGGATCTATGTCATCTGCTGAACTCTCAACTTGGAACCATTTCTATGGTATAACATCTCTGCTTGCTGGATCTATGTCATCTGCTGAACTCTCATCTTGAATCCATTTCTATGGTATAACATCTCTGCTTGCAGGATCTATGTCATCTGCTGAACTCTCCTCTTGAAACCATTTCTGTGGTATACCATCTCTGCCTGCTGGATCTATGTCATCTGCTGAACTCTCATCTTGAAACCATTTCTATGGTATAACATCTCTGCTTGCTGGATCTATGTCATCTGCTGAACTCTCACCTTGAAACCATTTCTATGGTATAATATCTCTGCTTGCTGGATCTATGTCATCTGCTGAAGTCTCATCTTCAAACCATTTCTATTGTATAACATCTCTGCTTGCTGGATCTATGTCATCTGCTGAACTCTCATCTTGAAACTCTTTCTATGGTATAACATCTCTGCTTGCTGGATCTATGTCATCTGCTGAACTCTCATCTTGAAACCATTTCTATGGTATAACATCTCTGCTTGCTGGATATAAGTCATCTGCTGAACTCTCATCTTGAAACCATTTCTATGGTATAACATCTCTGCTTGCAGGATCTATCTCATCTGCTGAACTCTCATCTTGAAACCATTTCTATGGTACAACATCTCTGCTTGCTGGATCTAGGTCATCTGCTGAACTCTCATCTTGAAACAATTTCTATGGTATAACATCTCTGCTTGCTCGATCTATGTCATCTGCTGAACTCTCATCTTGAAACCATTTCTATGGTATAACATCTGTGCTTGCTGGATCTATGTCATCTGCTGAACTCTCATCTTGAAACCATTTCTATGGTATAATATCTCTGCTTGCTGGATCTATGGCATCTGCTGAACTCTCATCTTGAATCCATATCTATGTATAACATCTCTGCTTGCTGGATCTATGTCATCAGCTGAACTCTCATCTTGAAACCATTTCTATGGTACAACATCTCTGCTTGCTGGATCTATGTCACCTGCTGAACTCTCATCTTGAAACCATTTCTATGGTATAACATCTCTGCTTGCTGGATCTAGGTCATCAGCTGAACTCTCATCTTGAAACCATTTCTATGGTATAACATCTCTGCTTGCTGGATCTATGTCATCTGCTGAACTCTCATCTTGAAACCATTTCTATGGTATAACATCTCTGCTTGCTGGATCTATGTCATCTGCTGAACTCTCATCTTGAAACAATTTCTATGGTATAACATCTCTGCTTGCTGGATCTATGTCATCTGCTGAACTCTCATCTTGAAACCATTTCTATGGTATAACATCTCTGCTTGCTGGATCTATGTCATCTGCTGAACTCTCATCTTGAAACCATTTCTATGGTATAACATCTCTGCTTGCTGGATCTATGTCATCTGCTGAACTCTCATCTTGAAACCATTTCTATGGTATAATATCTCTGCTTGCTGGATCTATGGCATCTGCTGAACTCTCATCTTGAAACCATATCTATGGTATAACATCTCTGCTTGCTGGATCTATGTCATCAGCTGAACTCTCATCTTGAAACCATTTCTATGGTACAACATCTCTGCTTGCTGGATCTATGTCACCTGCTGAACTCTCATCTTGAAACTATTTCTATGGTATAACATCTCTGCTTGCTGGATCTATGTCATCTGCTGAACTCTCATCTTGAAACCATTTCTATGGTTTAACATCTCTGTCTGCTGGATCTATGTCATCTGCTGAACTCTCATCTTGAAACCATTTCTATGGTATAACATCTCTGCTTGCAGGATCCATGTCATCTGCTGAACTCTCATCTTGAAACCATTTCTATGGTATAACATCTCTGCTTGCTGGATCTATGTCATCAGCTGAACTCTCATCTTGAAACCATTTCTATGGTATAACATCTCTGCTTGCTGGATCTATGTCATCTGCTGAACTCTCATCTTGAAACCATTTCTATGGTATAACATCTCTGCTTGCTGGATCTATGTCATCTGCTGAACTCTCATCTTGAAACAATTTCTATGGTATAACATCTCTGCTTGCTGGATCTATGTCATCTGCTCAACTCTCATCTTGAAACCATTTCTATGGTATAACATCTCTGCTTGCTGGATCTATGTCATCTGCTGAACTCTCATCTTGAAACCATTTCTATGGTATAACATCTCTGCTTGCTGGATCTATGTCATCTGCTGAACTCTCATCTTGAAACCATTTCTATGGTATAATATCTCTGCTTGCTGGATCTTTGTCATCTGCTGAACTCTCATCTTGAAACCATTTCTATGGTTTAACATCTCTTCCTGCTGGATCTATGTCATCTGCTGAACTCTCATCTTGAAACCATTTCTATGGTATAACATCTCTGCTTGCAGGATCCATGTCATCTGCTGAACTCTCATCTTGAAACCATTTCTATGGTATAACATCTCTGCTTGCTGGATCTGTGTCATCTGCTGAACTCTCATCTTGAAACCATTTCTATGGTATAACATCTCTGCTTGCTGGATCTATGTCATCTGCTGAACTCTCATCTTGAAACCATTTCTATGGTATAGCATTTCTGCTTGCTGGATCTATGTCATCTGCTGAACTCTCCTCTTGAAACCATTTCTATGGTATAACATTTCTGCTTGCTGGATCTATGTCATCTGCTGAACTCTCATCTTGAAACCAATTCTATGGTATAACATCTCTGCTTGCTGGATCTATGTCATCTGCTGAACTCTCATCTTGAAACCATTTCTATGGTATAACATCTCTGCTTGCTGGATCTATGTCATCTGCTGAACTCTCATCTTGAAACAATTTCTATGGTATAACATCTCTGCTTGCTGGATGTATGTCATCTGCTCAACTCTCATCTTGAAATCATTTCTATGGTATAACATCTCTGCTTGCTCGATCTATGTCATCTGCTCAACTCTCATCTTGAAACCATTTCTATGGTATAACATCTCTGCTTGCTGGATCTATTTCATCTGCTGAACTCTCATCTTGAAACCATTTCTATGGTATAACATCTCTTCTTGCTGGATCTATGTCATCTGCTGAACTCTCATCTTGAAACCATTTCTATGGTATAACATCTCTGCTTGCAGGATCCATGTCATCTGCTGAACTCTCATCTTGAAACCATTTCTATGGTATAACATCTCTGCTTGCTGGATCTGTGTCATCTGCTGAACTCTCATCTTGAAACCATTTCTATGGTATAACATCTCTGCTTGCTGGATCTATGTCATCTGCTGAACTCTCATCTTGAAACCATTTCTATGGTATAGCATCTCTGCTTGCTGGATCTATGTCATCTGCTGAACTCTGTTCTTGAAACCATTTCTATGGTATAACATTTCTGCTTGCTGGATCTATGTCATGAGCTGAACTCTCATCTTGAAACCATTTCTATGGTATAACATCTCTGCTTGCTGGATCTATGTCATCTGCTGAACTCTCATCTTGAAACCATTTCTATGGTATAACATCTCAGCTTGCTGGATCTATGTCATCTGCTGAACTCTCATCTTGAAACAATTTCTATGGTATAACATCTCTGCTTGCTGGATCTATGTCATCAGCTGATCTCTCATCTTGAAACCATTTCTATGGTATAACATCTCTGCTTGCTGGATCTACGTCATCAGCTGATCTCTCATCTTGAAACCATTTCTATGGTATAACATATCTGCTTGCTGGATCTATGTCATCTGCTGAACTCTCATCTTGAAACCATTTCTATGGTTTAACATCTCTGCTTGCTGGATCTGTGTCATCTGCTGAGCTCTCATCTTGAAACCATTTCTATGGTATAACATCTCTGCTTGCTGGATCTATGTCATCTGCTGAACTCACATCTTGAAACCATTTCTATGGTATAACATCTCTGCTTGCTGGATCTATTTCATCTGCTGAATTCTAATCTTGAAACCATTTCTATGGTATAGCATCTCTGCTTGCTGGATCTATGTCATCTGCTGAACTCTCATCTTGAAACCATTTCTATGGTATAACATCTCTGCTTGCTGGATCTATGTCATCTGCTTAACTCTCATCTTGAAACCATTTCTATGGTTTAACATCTCTGCTTGCTGGATCTATGTCATCTGCTGAACTCTCATCTTGAAACCATTTCTATGGTATAACATCTCTGCTTGCTGGATCTATGTCATCTGCTGAACTCACATCTTGAAACCATTTCTATGGTATAACATCTCTGCTTGCTGGATCTATTTCATCTGCTGAATTCTAATCTTGAAACCATTTCTATGGTATAGCATCTCTGCTTGCTGGATCTATGTCATCTGCTGAACTCTCATCTTGAAACCATTTCTATGGTATAACATCTCTGCTTGCTGGATCTATGTCATCTGCTTAACTCTCATCTTGAAACCATTTCTATGGTTTAACATCTCTGCTTGCTGGATCTATGTCATCTGCTGAACTCTCATCTTGAAACCATTTCTATGGTATAACATCTCTGCTTGTAGGATCCATGTCATCTGCTGAACTCTCATCTTGAAACCATTTCTATGGTATAACATCTCTGCTTGCTGGATCTGTGTCATCTGCTGAACTCTCATCATGAAACCATTTCTATGGTATAACATCTCTGCTTGCTGGATCTATGTCATCTGCTGAACTCTCATCTTGAAACCATTTCTATGGTAAAGCATCTCTGCTTGCTGGATCTATGTCATCTGCTGAACTCTCATCTTGAAACCATTTCTATGGTATAACATTTCTGCTTGCTGGATCTATGTCATCTGCTGAACTCTCATCTTGAAATCAATTCTATGGTATAACATCTCTGCTTGCTGGATCTGTGTCATCTGCTGAACTCTCATCTTGAAACCATTTCTATGGTATAACACCTCTGCTTCCTGGATCTATGTCATCTGCTGAACTCTCATCTTGAAACCATTTCTATGGTATAACATCTCTGCTTGCTGGATCTATGTCATCTGCTGAACTCTCATCTTGAAACCATTTCTATGGTATAACATCTTTGCTTGCTCGATCTATGTCATCTGCTGAGCTCTCATCTTGAAAACATTTCTATGGTACAACATCTCTGCTTGCTCCATCTATGTCATCTGCTGAACTCTCATCTTGAAACCATTTCTATGGTATAACATTTCTGCTTGCTGGATCTATGTCATCTGCTGAACTCTCATCTTGAAACCAATTCTATGGTATAACATCTCTGCTTGCTGGATCTATGTCAACAGCTGATCTCTCATCTTGAAACCATTTCTATGGTATAACATCTCTGCTTGCTGGATCTACGTCATCAGCTGATCTCTCATCTTGAAACCATTTCTATGGTATAACATCTCTGCTTGCTGGATCTATGTCATCTGCTGAACTCTCATCTTGAAACCATTTCTATGGTTTAACATCTCTGCTTGCTGGATCTGTGTCATCTGCTGAGCTCTCATCTTGAAACCATTTCTATGGTATAACATCTCTGCTTGCTCGATCTATGTCATCTGCTGAACTCTCATCTTGAAACCATTTCTATGGTATAACATCTCTGCTTGCTGGATCTATGTCATCTGCTGAACTCACATCTTGAAACAATTTCTATGGTATAACATCTCTGCTTGCTGGATCTATTTCATCTGCTGAATTCTAATCTTGAAACCATTTCTATGGTATAGCATCTCTGCTTGCTGGATCTATGTCATCTGCTGAACTCTCATCTTGAAACCATTTCTATGGTATAACATCTCTGCTTGCTGGATCTATGTCATCTGCTTAACTCTCATCTTGAAACCATTTCTATGGTTTAACATCTCTGCTTGCTGGATCTATGTCATCTGCTGAACTCTCATCTTGAAACCATTTCTATGGTATAACATCTCTGCTTGCAGGATCCATGTCATCTGCTGAACTCTCATCTTGAAACCATTTCTATGGTATAACATCTCTGCTTGCTGGATCTGTGTCATCTGCTGAACTCTCATCATGAAACCATTTCTATGGTATAACATCTCTGCTTGCTGGATCTATGTCATCTGCTGAACTCTCATCTTGAAACCATTTCTATGGTAAAGCATCTCTGCTTGCTGGATCTATGTCATCTGCTGAACTCTCATCTTGAAACCATTTCTATGGTATAACATTTCTGCTTGCTGGATCTATGTCATCTGCTGAACTCTCATCTTGAAACCAATTCTATGGTATAACATCTCTGCTTGCTGGATATGTGTCATCTGCTGAACTCTCATCTTGAAACCATTTCTATGGTATAACACCTCTGCTTCCTGGATCTATGTCATCTGCTGAACTCTCATCTTGAAACCATTTCTATGGTATAACATCTCTGCTTGCTGGATCTATGTCATCTGCTGAACTCTCATCTTGAAACCATTTCTATGGTATAACATCTTTGCTTGCTCGATCTATGTCATCTGCTGAGCTCTCATCTTGAAAACATTTCTATGGTACAACATCTCTGCTTGCTCCATCTATGTCATCTGCTGAACTCTCATCTTGAAACCATTTCTATGGTATAACATCTCTGCTTGCTGGATCTATGTCATCTGCTGAACTCTCATCTTGAAACCATTTCTATGGTATAACATCTCTGCTTGCTGGATCTATTTCATCTGCTGAATTCTCATCTTGAAACCATTTCTATGGTATAGTATCTCTGCTTGCTGGATCTATGTCATCTGCTGAACTCTCATCTTGAAACCATTTCTATGGTATAACATCTCTGCTTGCCGGATCTATGTCATCTGCTTAACTGTCATCTTGAAACCATTTCTATGGTTTAACATCTCTGCTTGCTGGATCTATGTCATCTGCTGAACTCTCATCTTGAAACCATTTCTATGGTATAACTTCTCTGCTTGCAGGATCCATGTCATCTGCTGAACTCTCATCTTGAAACCATTTCTATGGTATAACATCTCTGCTTGCTGGATCTGTGTCATCTGCTGAACTCTCATCTTGAAACCATTTCTATGGTATAACATCTCTGCTTGCTGGACCTATGTCATCTGCTGAACTCTCATTTTGAAACCATTTCTATGGTATAGCATCTCTGCTTGCTGGATCCATGTCATCTGCTGAACTCTCCTCTTGAAACCATTTCTATGGTATAACATCTCTGCTTGCTGGATCTGTGTCATCAGCTGAACTCTCATCTTGAAACCATTTCTATGGTATAACATCTCTGCTTCCTGGATCTATGTCATCTGCTTAACTCTCATCTTGAAACCATTTCTATGGTATAACATCTCTGCTTGCTCGATCTATGTCATGTGCTGAACTCTCATCTTGAAACCATTTCTATGGTATAACATCTCTGCTTGCTCGATCTATGTCATCAGCTGAACTCTCATCATGAAACCATTTCTATGGTATAACATCTCTGCTTGCTGGATCTATGTCATCTGCTGAACTCTCATCTTGAAACCATTTCTATGGTATAACATCTCTGCTTGCTGGATCTATGTCATGAGCTGAACTCTCATCTTGAAACCATTTCTATGGTATAACATCTCTGCTTGCTGGATCTATGTCACCTTCTGAACTCTCATCTTGAAACCATTTCTATGGTATAACATCTCTGCTTGCTGGATCTATTTAATCTGCTGAACTCTCATCTTGAAACCATTTCTATGGTATAGCATCTCTGCTTGCTGGATCTATGTCATCTGCTGAAATATCATCTTGAAACCATTTCTATGGCATAACATCTCTGCTTGCTGGATCTATGACATCAGCTGAACGCTCATCTTGAAACCATTTCTATGGTATAACATCTCTGCTTGCTGGATCTATGTCATCTGCTGAACTCTCATCTTGAAACCATTTCTATGGTATAACATCTCTGCTTGCTGGATCTGTGTCATCTGCTGAACTCTCATCTTGAAACCATTTCTATGGTATAACATCTCTGCTTGCTGGATCTATGTCACCTGCTGAACTCTCTTCTTGAAACCATTTCTATGGTATAACATCTCTGCTTGCTGGATCTATGTCATCTGCTGAACTCTCATCTTGAAACCATTTCTATGGTATAACATCTCTGCTCGCTGGATCTATGTCATCTGCTGAACTCTCATCTTGAAACCATTTCTATGGTATAATATCTCTGCTTGCTGGATCTATGGCATCTGCTGAACTCTCATCTTGAAACCATTTCTATGGTATTACATCTCTGCTTGATGGATCTATGTCATCAGCTGAGCTCTCATCTTGAAACCATTTCTATGGTATAACATCTCTGCTTGCTGGATCTATGTCACCTGCTGAACTCTCATCTTGAAACCATTTCTATGGTATATCATCTCTGCTTGCTGGATCTGTTTCATCTGCTGAACTCTCATCTTGAAACCATTTCTATGGTATAGCATCTCTGCTTGCTGGATCTATGTCATCTGCTGAACTCTCATCTTGAAACCATTTCTATGGTATAACATCTCTGCTTGCTGGATCTATGTCATCTGCTGAACTCTCATCTTGAAACCATTTCTATGGTTTAACATCTCTGCTTGCTGGATCTATGTCATCTGCTGAACTCTGATCTTGAATCCGTTTCTATGGTATAACATCTCTGTTTGCAGGATCCATGTCATCTGCTGTACTCTCATCTTGAAACCATTTCTATGGTATAACATCTCTGCTTGCTGGATCTGTGTCATCTGCTGAACTCTCATCTTGAAACCATTTCTATGGTAAAGCATCTCTGCTTGCTGGATCTATGTCATCTGCTGAACTCTCCTCTTGAAACCATTTCTATGGTATAACATTTCTGCTTGCTGGATCTATGTCATCTGCTGAACTCTCATCTTGAAACCAATTCTATGGTATAACATCTCTGCTTGCTGGATCTGTGTCATCTGCTGAACTCTCATCTTGAAACCATTTCTATGGTATAACATCTCTGCTTGCTGGATCTATGTCATCTGCTGAACTCTCATCTTGAAACCATTTCTATGGTATAACATCTCTGCTTGCTCGATCTATGTCATCTGCTGAGCTCTCATCTTGAAACCATTTCTATGGTATAACATCTCTGCTTGCTGGATCTATGTCATCTGCTGAACTCTCATCTTGAAACCATTTCCATGGTATAACATCTCTGCTTGCTGGATCTATTTCATCTGCTGAATTCTCATCTTGAAACCATTTCTATGGTATAGTATCTCTGCATGCTGGATCTATGTCATCTGCTTAACTCTCATCTTGAAACCATTTCTATGGTTTAACATCTCTGCTTGCTGGATCTATGTCATCTGCTGAACTCTCATCTTGAAACCATTTCTATGGTATAACATCTCTGCTTGCAGGATCCATGTCATCTGCTGAACTCTCATCTTGAAACCATTTCTATGGTATAACATCTCTGCTTGCTGGATCTGTGTCATCTGCTGAACCTTCATCTTGAAACCATTTCTATGGTATAACATCTCTGCTTGCTGGATCTATGTCATCTGCTGAACTCTCATCTTGAAACCATTTCTATGGTATAGCATCTCTGCTTGCTGGATCTATGTCATCTGCTGAACTCTCCTCTTGAAACCATTTCTATGGTATAACATTTCTGCTTGCTGGATCTATGTCATCTGCTGAACTCTCATCTTGAAACCAATTCTATGGTATAACATCTCTGCTTGCTGGATCTGTGTCATCTGCTGAACTCTCATCTTGAAATCATTTCTATGGTATAACATCTCTGCTTCCTGGATCTATGTCATCTGCTTAACTCTCATCTTGAAACCATTTTTATGGTATAACATCTCTGCTTGCTCGATCTATGTCATCTGCTGAACTCTCATCTTGAAACCATTTCTATGGTATAACATCTCTGCTTGCTCGATCTATGTCATCAGCTGAACTCTCATCATGAAACCATTTCTATGATATAACATCTCTGCTTGCTGGATCTATGTCATCTGCTGAACTCTCATCTTGAAACCATTTCTATGGTATAACATCTCTGCTTGCTGGATCTATGTCATCTGCTGAACTCTCATCTTGAAACCATTTCTATGGTATAATATCTCTGCTTGCTGGATCTATGGCATCTGGTGAACTCTTATCTTGAAACCATTTCTATGGTATAACATCTCTGCTTGCTGGATCTATGTCATCTGCTGAACTCTCATCTTGAAACCAATTCTATGGTATAACATCTCTGCTTGCTGGATCTGTGTCATCTGCTGAACTCTCATCTTGAAACCATTTCTATGGTATAACATCTCTGCTTCCTGGATCTATGTCATCTGCTTAACTCTCATCTTGAAACCATTTTTATGGTATAACATCTCTGCTTGCTCGATCTATGTCATCTGCTGAACTCTCATCTTGAAACCATTTCTATGGTATAACATCTCTGCTTGCTCGATCTATGTCATCAGCTGAACTCTCATCATGAAACCATTTCTATGATATAACATCTCTGCTTGCTGGATCTATGTCATCTGCTGAACTCTCATCTTGAAACCATTTCTATGGTATAACATCTCTGCTTGCTGGATCTATGTCATCTGCTGAACTCTCATCTTGAAACCATTTCTATGGTATAATATCTCTGCTTGCTGGATCTATGGCATCTGCTGAACTCTCATCTTGAAACCATTTCTATGGTAAAGCATCTCTGCTTGCTGGATCTATGTCATCTGCTGAACTCTCCTCTTGAAACCATTTCTATGGTATAACATTTCTGCTTGCTGGATCTATGTCATCTGCTGAACTCTCATCTTGAAACCAATTCTATGGTATAACATCTCTGCTTGCTGGATCTGTGTCATCTGCTGAACTCTCATCTTGAAACCATTTCTATGGTATAACATCTCTGCTTGCTGGATCTATGTCATCTGCTGAACTCTCATCTTGAAACCATTTCTATGGTATAACATCTCTGCTTGCTCGATCTATGTCATCTGCTGAGCTCTCATCTTGAAACCATTTCTATGGTATAACATCTCTGCTTGCTGGATCTATGTCATCTGCTGAACTCTCATCTTGAAACCATTTCCATGGTATAACATCTCTGCTTGCTGGATCTATTTCATCTGCTGAATTCTCATCTTGAAACCATTTCTATGGTATAGTATCTCTGCATGCTGGATCTATGTCATCTGCTTAACTCTCATCTTGAAACCATTTCTATGGTTTAACATCTCTGCTTGCTGGATCTATGTCATCTGCTGAACTCTCATCTTGAAACCATTTCTATGGTATAACATCTCTGCTTGCAGGATCCATGTCATCTGCTGAACTCTCATCTTGAAACCATTTCTATGGTATAACATCTCTGCTTGCTGGATCTGTATCATCTGCTGAACCTTCATCTTGAAACCATTTCTATGGTATAACATCTCTGCTTGCTGGATCTATGTTATCTGCTGAACTCTCATCTTGAAACCATTTCTATGGTATAGCATCTCTGCTTGCTGGATCTATGTCATCTGCTGAACTCTCCTCTTGAAACCATTTCTATGGTATAACATTTCTGCTTGCTGGATCTATGTCATCTGCTGAACTCTCATCTTGAAACCAATTCTATGGTATAACATCTCTGCTTGCTGGATCTGTGTCATCTGCTGAACTCTCATCTTGAAATCATTTCTATGGTATAACATCTCTGCTTCCTGGATCTATGTCATCTGCTTAACTCTCATCTTGAAACCATTTTTATGGTATAACATCTCTGCTTGCTCGATCTATGTCATCTGCTGAACTCTCATCTTGAAACCATTTCTATGGTATAACATCTCTGCTTGCTCGATCTATGTCATCAGCTGAACTCTCATCATGAAACCATTTCTATGATATAACATCTCTGCTTGCTGGATCTATGTCATCTGCTGAACTCTCATCTTGAAACCATTTCTATGGTATAACATCTCTGCTTGCTGGATCTATGTCATCTGCTGAACTCTCATCTTGAAACCATTTCTATGGTATAATATCTCTGCTTGCTGGATCTATGGCATCTGGTGAACTCTTATCTTGAAACCATTTCTATGGTATAACATCTCTGCTTGCTGGATCTATGTCATGAGCTGAACTCTCATCTTGAAACCATTTCTATGGTATAACATCTCTGCTTGCTGGATCTATGTCACCTTCTGAACTCTCATCTTAAAACCATTTCTATGGTATAACATCTCTGCTTGCTGTATCTATTTCATCTGCTGAACTCTCATCTTGAAACCATTTCTATGGTATAACATCTCTGCTTGCTGGATCTGTGTCATCTGCTGAACTCTCATCTTGAAACCATTTCTATGGTATAACATCTCTGCTTGCTGGATCTATGTCATCTGCTGAACTCTCATCTTGAAACCATTTCTATGGTATAACATCTCTGCTTCCTGGATCTATGTCATCTGCTTAACTCTCATCTTGAAACCATTTTTATGGTATAACATCTCTGCTTGCTCGATCTATGTCATCTGCTGAACTCTCATCTTGAAACCATTTCTATGGTATAACATCTCTGCTTGCTCGATCTATGTCATCAGCTGAACTCTCATCATGAAACCATTTCTATGGTATAACATCTCTGCTTGCTGGATCTATGTCATCTGCTGAACTCTCATCTTGAAACCATTTCTATGGTATAACATCTCTGCTTGCTGGATCTATGTCATCTGCTGAACTCTCATCTTGAAACCATTTCTATGGTATAATATCTCTGCTTGCTGGATCTATGGCATCTGCTGAACTCTTATCTTGAAACCATTTCTATGGTATAACATCTCTGCTTGCTGGATCTATGTCATGAGCTGAACTCTCATCTTTAAACCATTTCTATGGTATAACATCTCTGCTTGCTGGATCTATGTCACCTTCTGAACTCTCATCTTGAAACCATTTCTATGGTATAACATCTCTGCTTGCTGGATCTATTTCATCTGCTGAACTCTCATCTTGAAACCATTTCTATGGTATAGCATCTCTGCTTGCTGGATCTATGTCATCTGCTGAAATATCATCTTGAAACCATTTCTATGGCATAACATCTCTGCTTGCTGGATCTATGTCATCAGCTGAACTCTCATCTTGAAACCATTTCTATGGTATAACATCTCTGCTTGCTGGATCTATGTCATCTGCTGAACTCTCATCTTGAAACCATTTCTATGGTATAACATCTCTGCTTGCTGGATCTGTGTCATCTGCTGAACTCTCAACTTGAAACCATTTCTATGGTATAACAGCTCTGCTTGCTGGATCTATGTCACCTGCTGAACTCTCTTCTTGAAACCATTTCTATGGTATAACATCTCTGCTTGCTGGATCTATGTCATCTGCTGAACTCTCATCTTGAAACCATTTCTATGGTATAACATCTCTGCTTGCTGGATATATGTCATCTGCTGAACTCTCATCTTGAAACCATTTCTATCGTATAACATCTCTGCTTGCTGGATCTATGTCATCAGCTGAAGTCTAATCTTGAAACCATTTCTATGGTATAACATCTCTGCTTGCTGGATCTATGTCATCTGCTGAACTGTCATCTTGAAACAATTTCTATGGTATAACATCTCTGCTTGCTGGATCTATGTCATCTGCTGAACTCTCATCTTGAAACCATTTCTATGGTATAACATCTCTGCTTGCTCTATCTATGTCATCTGCAGAACTCTCATCTTGAAACCATTTCTATGGTATAACATCTCTGCTTGCTGGATCTATGTCATCTTCTGAACTCTCATCTTGAAACCATTTCTATGGTATAATATCTCTGCTTGCTGGATCTATGGCATCTGCTGAACTCTCATCTTGAAACCATTTCTATGGTATAACATCTCTGCTTGCTGGATCTATGTCATCAGCTGAACTCTCATCTTGAAACCATTTCTATGGTATAACATCTCTGCTTGCTGGATCTATGTCACCTGCTGAACTCTCATCTTGAAACCATTTCTATGGTATAACATCTATGCTTGCAGAATCTATGTCATCTGCTGAACTCTCATCTTGAAACCATTTCTATGGTATAACATCTCTGCTTGCTGGATCTATGTCATGTGCTGAACTCTCATCTTGAAACCATTTCTATGGTATAACATCTCTGCTTGCTGGATCTATGTCATCTGCTGAACTCTCATCTTGAAACCATTTCTATGGTATAACATCTCTGCTTGCTGGATCTATGGCATCTGCTGAACTTTCATCTTGAAACCATTTCTAGGGTATAACATCTCTGCTTGCTGGATCTATTTCATCTGCTGAACTCTCATCTTGAAACCATTTCTATGGTATAACATCTCTGCTTGCTCGATCTATGTCATCTGCTGAGCTCTCATCTTGAAACCATTTCTATGGTATAACATCTCTGCTTGCTGGATCTATGTCATCTGCTGAACTCTCATCTTGAAACCATTTCTATGGTATAGTATCTCTGCATGCTGGATCTATGTCATCTGCTTAACTCTCATCTTGAAACCATTTCTATGGTTTAACATCTCTGCTTGCTGGATCTATGTCATCTGCTGAACTCTCATCTTGAAACCATTTCTATGGTATAACATCTCTGCTTGCAGGATCCATGTCATCTGCTGAACTCTCATCTTGACACCATTTCTATGGTATAACATCTCTGCTTGCTGGATCTGTGTCATCTGCTGAACCTTCATCTTGAAACCATTTCTATGGTATAACATCTCTGCTTGCTGGATCTATGTCATCTGCTGAACTCTCATCTTGAAACCATTTCTATGGTATAGCATCTCTGCTTGCTGGATCTATGTCATCTGCTGAACTCTCCTCTTGAAACCATTTCTATGGTATAACATTTCTGCTTGCTTGCTGGATCTATGTCATCTGCTGAACTCTCATCTTGAAACCAATTCTATGGTATAACATCTCTGCTTGCTGGATCTGTGTCATCTGCTGAACTCTCATCTTGAAACCATTTCTATGGTATAACATCTCTGCTTCCTGGATCTATGTCATCTGCTTAACTCTCATCTTGAAACCATTTTTATGGTATAACATCTCTGCTTGCTCGATCTATGTCATCTGCTGAACTCTCATCTTGAAACCATTTCTATGGTATAACATCTCTGCTTGCTCGATCTATGTCATCAGCTGAACTCTCATCATGAAACCATTTCTATGATATAACATCTCTGCTTGCTGGATCTATGTCATCTGCTGAACTCTCATCTTGAAACCATTTCTATGGTATAACATCTCTGCTTGCTGGATCTATGTCATCTGCTGAACTCTCATCTTGAAACCATTTCTATGGTATAATATCTCTGCTTGCTGGATCTATGGCATCTGCTGAACTCTTATCTTGAAACGATTTCTATGGTATAACATCTCTGCTTGCTGGATCTATGTCATGAGCTGAACTCTCATCTTGAAACCATTTCTATGGTATAACATCTCTGCTTGCTGGATCTATGTCACCTTCTGAACTCTCATCTTAAAACCATTTCTATGGTATAACATCTCTGCTTGCTGTATCTATTTCATCTGCTGAACTCTCATCTTGAAACCATTTCTATGGTATAACATCTCTGCTTGCTGGATCTGTGTCATCTGCTGAACTCTCATCTTGAAACCATTTCTATGGTATAACATCTCTGCTTGCTGGATCTATGTCATCTGCTGAACTCTCATCTTGAAACCATTTCTATGGTATAACATCTCTGCTTCCTGGATCTATGTCATCTGCTTAACTCTCATCTTGAAACCATTTTTATGGTATAACATCTCTGCTTGCTCGATCTATGTCATCTGCTGAACTCTCATCTTGAAACCATTTCTATGGTATAACATCTCTGCTTGCTCGATCTATGTCATCAGCTGAACTCTCATCATGAAACCATTTCTATGGTATAACATCTCTGCTTGCTGGATCTATGTCATCTGCTGAACTCTCATCTTGAAACCATTTCTATTGTATAACATCTCTGCTTGCTGGATCTATGTCATCTGCTGAACTCTCATCTTGAAACCATTTCTATGGTATAATATCTCTGCTTGCTGGATCTATGGCATCTGCTGAACTCTTATCTTGAAACCATTTCTATGGTATAACATCTCTGCTTGCTGGATCTATGTCATGAGCTGAACTCTCATCTTTAAACCATTTCTATGGTATAACATCTCTGCTTGCTGGATCTATGTCACCTTCTGAACTCTCATCTTGAAACCATTTCTATGGTATAACATCTCTGCTTGCTGGATCTATTTCATCTGCTGAACTCTCATCTTGAAACCATTTCTATGGTATAGCATCTCTGCTTGCTGGATCTATGTCATCTGCTGAAATATCATCTTGAAACCATTTCTATGGCATAACATCTCTGCTTGCTGGATCTATGTCATCAGCTGAACTCTCATCTTGAAACCATTTATATGGTATAACATCTCTGCTTGCTGGATCTATGTCATCTGCTGAACTCTCATCTTGAAACCATTTCTATGGTATAACATCTCTGCTTGCTGGATCTGTGTCATCTGCTGAACTCTCAACTTGAAACCATTTCTATGGTATAACAGCTCTGCTTGCTGGATCTATGTCACCTGCTGAACTCTCTTCTTGAAACCATTTCTATGGTATAACATCTCTGCTTGCTGGATCTATGTCATCTGCTGAACTCTCATCTTGAAACCATTTCTATGGTATAACATCTCTGCTTGCTGGATATATGTCATCTGCTGAACTCTCATCTTGAAACCATTTCTATCGTATAACATCTCTGCTTGCTGGATCTATGTCATCAGCTGAAGTCTAATCTTGAAACCATTTCTATGGTATAACATCTCTGCTTGCTGGATCTATGTCATCTGCTGAACTGTCATCTTGAAACAATTTCTATGGTATAACATCTCTGCTTGCTGGATCTATGTCATCTGCTGAACTCTCATCTTGAAACCATTTCTATGGTATAACATCTCTGCTTGCTCTATCTATGTCATCTGCAGAACTCTCATCTTGAAACCATTTCTATGGTATAACATCTCTGCTTGCTGGATCTATGTCATCTTCTGAACTCTCATCTTGAAACCATTTCTATGGTATAATATCTCTGCTTGCTGGATCTATGGCATCTGCTGAACTCTCATCTTGAAACCATTTCTATGGTATAACATCTCTGCTTGCTGGATCTATGTCATCAGCTGAACTCTCATCTTGAAACCATTTCTATGGTATAACATCTCTGCTTGCTGGATCTATGTCACCTGCTGAACTCTCATCTTGAAACCATTTCTATGGTATAACATCTATGCTTGCAGAATCTATGTCATCTGCTGAACTCTCATCTTGAAACCATTTCTATGGTATAACATCTCTGCTTGCTGGATCTATGTCATGTGCTGAACTCTCATCTTGAAACCATTTCTATGGTATAACATCTCTGCTTGCTGGATCTATGTCATCTGCTGAACTCTCATCTTGAAACCATTTCTATGGTATAACATCTCTGCTTGCTGGATCTATGGCATCTGCTGAACTTTCATCTTGAAACCATTTCTAGGGTATAACATCTCTGCTTGCTGGATCTATTTCATCTGCTGAACTCTCATCTTGAAACCATTTCTATGGTATAACATCTCTGCTTGCTGGATCTATGTCATCAGCTGAAATCTCATCTTGAAACCATTTCTATGGTATAACATCTCTGCTTGCTGGATCTATGTCATCAGCTGAACGCTCATGTTGAAATCATTTCTATGGTATAACATCTCTGCTTGCTGGATATATGTCATCTGCTGAACTCTCATCTTGAAACCATTTCTATGGTATAGCATCTCTGCTTGGTGGATCTATGTCATCTGCTGAAATCTCCTCTTGAAACCATTTCTATGGTATAACATCTCTGCTTGCTGGATCTATGTCATCTGCTGACCTCTCATCTTGAAACCATTTCTATGGTATAATGTGTCTGATTGCTGTATCTGTGCTCTGTTATTTGATGCAATGTATTCAATAGTCACTGTCTGTCCTTCCATCATTGTAGACTTTATCTGATGGTGAAAGGTGTTATACTGTGTTAGGCATAGTGTGTTAGGTCTGTGTCTTTGATCAGCTATCCACTCCCTGGTGAGCTGAGCAGCTGCCAATTTAGTCACAAGCAGCTCCCACAATCCCTCTCATCTGATGCTATAGTCCTTCCTATAAATCTAGATGCACCATTAGGGGTGCACGCACGTGTCCTCTTCAGCAAAGTGTCCTGTTCAACAAGTGTTTGACAGTCATTTCAATGGCAGTCATTCAGGGCAGGAGTCAGGTAACCGACACTTTATACTCTCTTCTAACTATGTACTTTACTCCTGCATCAATATTCCTGTGTCCTTTTTTCATCCACATTGACCGCCCTATCCCCCCTCCATCATCACTCATCCATATCTGCCCCTCTCTCCTTCCCTCTCCTATGTACAGCTCCCATGCTCTTTTGAACTTCCTGAAAAATCTCACTCTATCTTATCCAAAGGTATTGCACAGGAAATCATATCACAAATCCAAAAACTATCTGCTCTTTCTCTTTTAACTGCTACTACTCATTTCAGGGGATATCTCTTCTAGCCCCGGACCACCCTCCACCAACCTCAACCTCTCCCTTACCTCACATCGAAACCCTGCTAACCTTATTAACATCAGCTGTACTCCTTCATCTACCTCCTTCAATTGCGCACTGAGGAATCCACGGTCTATATGCAACAAGCTTCCTTTCCTGCACAATTACTTTCTGACCAACGCTTTCAATCTGCAGGCCCTCACTGAAACCTGGATCCAGGATTCTGACACTGTCTCCCCTGCTGCTATTTCTCATGGCGGCCTGCATTTTTCCCATTCCCCGAGACCTGCAAACAGACTTGGTGGTGGGGTCGGCATACTCCTGTCCCCACATTGCACCTTCCAGGTCATCCCCCCAGCACCATCACTCTCATTCCCTTCTTTTGAGGTCCACACAATCAGGCTCTTCCATCCCCTCTCCCTCAGAGTAGCGGTCGTATACCGTTCCCCAGGCTCACCCACCCAGTTCCTTGACCATTTTTCTGCCTGGCTGCCGCACTTCATGTCCTCAGATTTACCAACCCTTATCCTGGGAGACTTCAACATCCCCATAAACAGCCCCACCTCCTCATCCGCATCCCAGCTTCTATCTTTAACCACTTCTCTTGGCCTCTCACAGCTATCAACCTTTGAGACACACAAAGATGGAAACACCCTTGATCTGGTCTTTGTCTGGCTTAGTTCAATCCCCCACCTAAATAACTCCCCTCTTCCCCTCTCTGATCATAACATTCTCTCTATCACACTCACAAATCCTTGCCTGCCCCAGCACACTCCTACCTATCACACATTCAGAATTCTACAAGCCATTAACCCTCATACACTTACAGACTCCCTTCACTCATCACTGTCCCCAATCTCCTCTTTTTCCTGTCCTGATCTGGCTGTAAACCACTACAATGACACCCTCAGAAGCACGCTGGACCAAGTAGCGCCCGTCACCCTCAGAACCTCTAAACACAGAGCAAAACAGCCCTGGCTCACACCGCAAAGCCGATTTCTCCAGCGTTGCTCTAGAAGTGCCGAAAGCCTATGGAGGAAAACTTGCACACTAGAAGACTTTATCCACTACAAATTTATGTTAAAAACATATAACTCTGCCCTTCAAAGCGCAGGCCCCCATCATGGACATTTGTGCCGAGTTCTTGGCCTCCTACTTCACAGAGAAAATAGACACCATCCATCAGGAAATCAGCTCCCAGCCACCAAGAGCCGTGAATCCCATCCCTCCCCACATCCCCTCTGCATCACTCTCCACATATGACCCAGTCACAGAAGACAGAGTCTCCAGGCTCCTCTCTTCTTCCCATCCCACTACATGCACCACTGACCCCATCCCCTCACATCTACTCCAGTCTCTTTCTTCAGTCGTCACTACTCGCCTAACTAAAATCTTCAACCTCTCCCTCTCTTCTGGTATCTTCCCCTCCTCCTTCAAACACTCCATCATTACTCCATTATTAAAAAAAGCCCTCTCTTGACCTTTCCTGCACAAACAACTACAGACCAGTCTCCAATCTTCCCTTCATCTCTAAACTCTTGGAGCGCCTGGTCTACTCCCGCCTTACCAGTTACCTCTCCACTCACTCTCTTCTAGACCCATCACAGTTCGGCTTCCATCCCCTATATTCTACAGAAGCTGCACTCATCAAAGTAACCAATGACCTTCTGACAGCAAAATGTAATGGTGACCCTCATTCTTCTTGACCTCTCTGCAGCCTTTGACACCGTTGACCACCACCTCCTACTCTCTACGCTCCACTCAATCGGCATTAAGGACACTGCTCTCTCCTGGTTCTCCTTCTACCTATCTGACCGCTCTTTCAGTGTATCGTTCGCTGGCTCCACTTCTTCCCCTCTTCCTCTCACTATTGGGGTTCCTCAGGGTTCAGTCCTTGGCCCTCTTTTATTCTCTCTCTACACAGCCCCAGTTGAACAGACCATCAGCAAACTTGGTTTTCAGTACCATCTTTATGCTGATGACATACAACTATACACCTCATCCCCTGACCTTACCCCCGCTGTACTACAGAACACCAGTGACTGTCTGGCCGCAGTTTCTAACATAATGTCCGCTCTCTACCTGAAACTCAACCTTTCCAAAACTGAACTTCTTCTACTCCCGCCGTCTGCTCACCTCTCTAAATCTGACATCTCTCTTTCCGTGTGTGGCACCACAATAATGCCGAGCCAGCAGGCGTGCTGTCTGGGCGTTGTGTTTGACACCAATCTTTCCTTCACCTTCCACATACAATCTCTTGCCCACTCTTGTCGCTTGCACCTGAAGAACATCTCTAGAATCCGCCACTTTCTCACCTTGAAAACAAAAAAAACCCTCACTGTTACCCTGATCCACTCCCGCCTCGAATACTGTAACTCTCTATTAATTGGCCTCCCCCTCACTCGACTTTCCCCCCTCCAGTCCATCTTTAATGCTGTTGCCAGGGTCATGTATTTGGCTAACCGTTACTCAGACTCCTCCGCTCTGTGCCAGTCATTGCACTGGCTGCCCATGAATTATAGGATCCAATTGAAATTGCTTGTTCTCACCCACAAAGCTCTCCACAGTGCGGCACCACCCTACATCTCTTCCCTCATTTCTGTTTATCGGCCTACCCGTTCTCTACGTTCCGCAAGCGACTTTCGACTAACATCCACACTAATCCGTACCTCCCACTATCTGCTTTAAAACTTCTCTTGAGCTGCACCTATTCTTTGGAATGCTCTACCCCAAGAAATTAGGATGAACCACAATTTACACAGTTTTAGGCGCTCCCTAAAAACACACCTGTTTAGGGCAGCCTATCACCTTCCCTAATCGAAGTCCTTTATCTTCTTATAGCCCATCCCTTATTTCTCCACACAACTCTCCACCGAACCAAAAAGCACCACAAATACTGGCTGGTGATGAGCTCATGCAGCCTTTATCTATCCCTCATCCCCTCAAGATGGCTGGACCATCCTTGTAGATAAGCCATTGTACTTTGTGTCACCCCACGTCATTGTAGATTGTAAGCTCTTACGAGCAGGGTTGCCATTATTTTTGCTGTAATTATTGTATTATCTTTAGCTATGTTACTTATGACTGTTGTATATGAAGCTGTGAATTGTTAAGCGCTGCGGAATATGTCGGCGCTATATAAATAAAGATTATTACTATATTATACAGGCTGCTCCTGAGGACATGCAGAATAATGCACACCCTGTCCTAGGAGCTTACAATCTAATATACAATATATAGGATGCTCTTGAGGGCATGCAGAATAATGCACACCCTGTCCTAGGAGCTTACAATCTAATATACAATATATAGGCTGCTCCTGAGGGCATGCGGAATAATGCACACCCTGTCCTAGGAGCTTACAATCTAATATACAATATACAGACTGCTCCTGAGGGCATGCAGAATAATGTACACCCTGTCCTAGGAGCTTACAATCTAATATACAGTATACAGACTGCTCCTGAGGGCATGCAGAATAATGTACACCCTGTCCTAGGAGCTTACAATCTAATATACAATATATAGACTGCTCCTGAGGGCATGCAGAATAATGTACACCCTGTCCTAGGAGCTTACAATCTAATATACAGTATACAGACTGCTCCTGAGGGCATGCAGAATAATGTACACCCTGTCCTAGGAGCTTACAATCTAATATACAATATATAGACTGCTCCTGAGGGCATGCAGAATAATGTACACCCTGTCCTAGGAGCTTACAATGTAATATACAATATATAGACTGCTCTTGACGGCATGCAGAATAATGTACACCCTGTCCTAGGAGCTTACAATCTAATATACAATATACAGACTGCTCCTGAGGGCATGCAGAATAATGTACACCCTGTCCTAGGAGCTTACAATCTAATATACAGTATACAGACTGCTCCTGAGGGCATGCAGAATAATGCACACCCTATCCTAGGAGCTTACAATCTAATATACAATATACAGACTGCTCCTGAGGGCATGCAGAATAATGTACACCCTGTCCTAGGAGCTTACAATCTAATATACAATATACAGACTGCTCCTGAGGGCATGCAGAATAATGCACACCCTGTCCTAGGAGCTTACAATCTAATATACAGTATACAGACTGCTCCTGAGGGCATGCAGAATAATGCACACCCTGTCCTAGGAGCTTACAATCTAATATACAGTATACAGGCTGCTCCTGAGGGCATGCAGAATAATGCACACCCTGTCCTAGGAGCTTACAGCCTAATATACAATATACAGACTGCTCCTGAGGGCATGCAGAATAATGTACACCCTGTAATAGGAGCTTACAATCTAATATACAATATACAGACTGCTCCTGAGGGCATGCAGAATAATGCACACCCTGTCCTAGGAGCTTACAATCTAATATACAGTATACAGACTGCTCCTGAGGGCATGCAGAATAATACACACCCTGTCCTAGGAGCTTACAATCTAATATACAATATACAGGCTGCTCCTGAGGGCATGCAGAATAATGTACACCCTGTCCTAGGAGCTTACAATCTAATATACAATATACAGACTGATCCTGAGGGCATGCAGAATAATACACACCCTGTCCTAGGAGTTTACAATCTAATATACAATATACAGACTGCTCCTGAGGGCATGCAGAATAATGCACACCCTGTCCTAGGAGCTTACAATCTAATATACAGTATACAGACTGCTCCTGAGGGCATGCAGAATAATGTACACCCTGTCCTAGGAGCTTACAATCTAATATACAATATACAGACTGCTCCTGAGGACATGCAGAATAATGTACACCCTGTCCTATGAGCTTACAATCTAATATACAATATACAGACTGCTCCTGAGGGCATGCAGAATAATGTACACTCTGTCCTAGGAGCTTACAATCTAATATACAATATATAGGCTGCTCCTGAGGGCATGCAGAATAATGCACACCCTGTACTAGGAGCCTACAATCTGATATACAATATACAGACTGCTCCTGAGGGCATGCAGAATAATGTACACCCTGTCCTATGAGCTTACAATCTAATATACAATATATAGGCTGCTCCTGAGGGCATGCAGAATAATGCACACCCTGTACTAGGAGCCTACAATCTGATATACAATATACAGACTGCTCCTGAGGGCGTGCAGAATAATGTACACCCTGTCCTAGGAGCTTACAATCTAATATACAGTATACAGACTGCTCCTGAGGGCATGCAGAATAATGCACACCCTGTCCTAGGAGCTTACAATCTAATACATAGTATACAGACTGCTCCTGAGGGCATGCAGAATAATGCACACCCTGTCCTAGGAGCTTACAATCTAATATACAGCATACAGACTGCTCCTGAGGGCATGCAGAATAATGTACACCCTGTCCTAGGAGATAACAATCTAATATACAATATACATTCTGATCCTGAGGGCATGCAGAATAATGTACACCCTGTCCTAGGAGCTTACAATCTAATATACAGTATATAGGCTGCTCCTGAGGGCATGCAGAATAATGTACACCCTGTCCTAGGAGCTTACAATCTAATATACAGTATATAGGCTGCTCCTGAGGGCATGCAGAATAATGTACACCCTGTCCTAGGAGCTTACAATCTAATATACAGTATATAGGCTGCTCCTGAGGGCATGCAGAATAATGCACACCCTGTCCTAGGAGCTTACAATCTAATACATAGTATACAGACTGCTCCTGAGGGCATGCAGAATAATGTACACCCTGTCCTAGGAGATTACAATCTAATATACAATATACATTCTGATCCTGAGGGCATGCAGAATAATGTACACCCTGTCCTAGGAGCTTACAATCTAATATACAGTATATAGGCTGCTCCTGAGGGCATGCAGAATAATGTACACCCTGTCCTAGGAGCTTACAATCTAATATACAATATACAGACTGCTCCTGAGGGCATGCAGAATAATGCACACCCTGTGCTAGGATCTTACAATCTAATATACAATATATAGGCTGCTCCTGAGGGCATGCAGAATAATGTACACCCTGTCCTAGGAGCTTACAATCTAATATACAGTATACAGACTGCTCCTGAGGGTATGCAGAATAATGTACACCCTGTCCTAGGAGCTTACAATCTAATATACAATATACAGACTGCTCCTGAGGGCATGCAGAATAATGTACACCCTGTCGTAGGAGCTTACAATCTAATATACAATATACAGGCTGCTCCTGAGGGCATGCAGCATAATGTATACCCTGTCCTAGGAGCTTACAATCTAATATACAGTATACAGACTGCTCCTGAGGGCATGCAGAATAATGCACACCCTGTCCTAGGAGCTTACAATCTAATATACAATATACAGACTGCTCCTGAGGGAATGCAGAATAATGCACATCCTGTCCTAGGAGTTTACAATCTAATATACAATATACAGACTGCTCCTGAGGGAATGCAGAATAATGCACACCCTGTCCTAGGAGCTTACAATCTAATATACAATATACAGACTGCTCCTGAGGGCATGCAGAATAATGCACACCCTGTCCTAGGAGATTACAATCTAATATACAATATACAGGCTGCTCCTGAGGGCATGCAGAATAATGCACACCCTGTCCTAGGAGCTTACAATCTAATATACAATATACAGACTGCTCCTGAGGGCATGCAGAATAATGTACACCCTGTCCTAGGAGCTTACAATCTAATATACAATATACAGACTGCTCCTGAGGGCATGCAGAATAATGCACACCCTGTGCTAGGAGCTTACAATCTAATATACAATATATAGGCTGCTCCTGAGGGCATGCAGAATAATGTACACCCTGTCCTAGGAGCTTACAATCTAATATACAGTATACAGACTGCTCCTGAGGGCATGCAGAATAATGTACACCCTGTCCTAGGAGCTTACAATCTAATATACAATATACAGACTGCTCCTGAGGGCATGCAGAATAATGTACACCCTGTTGTAGGAGCTTACAATCTAATATACAATATACAGGCTGCTCCTGAGGGCATGCAGCATAATGTATACCCTGTCCTAGGAGCTTACAATCTAATATACAGTATACAGACTGCTCCTGAGGGCATGCAGAATAATGCACACCCTGTCCTAGGAGCTTACAATCTAATATACAATATACAGACTGCTCCTGAGGGAATGCAGAATAATGCACACCCTGTCCTAGGAGCTTACAATCTAATATACAGTATACAGACTGCTCCTGAGGGCATGCAGAATAATGTACACCCTGTCCTAGGAGCTTACAATCTAATATACAATATACAGACTGCTCCTGAGGGCATGCAGAATAATGTACACCCTGTCGTAGGAGCTTACAATCTAATATACAATATACAGACTGCTCCTGAGGGCATGCAGAATAATGCACACCCTGTCCTAGGAGCTTACAATCTAATATACAATATACAGGCTGCTCCTGAGGGCATGCAGAATAATGTACACCCTGTCCTAGGAGCTTACAATCTAATATACAATATACAGACTGCTCCTGCGGGCATGCAGAATAATGTACACCCTGTCCTAGGAGCTTACAATCTAAAATACAATATACAGACTGCTCCTGAGGGCATGCAGAATAATGCACACCCTGTCCTAGGAGGTTACAATCTAAAATACAATATACAGACTGCTCCTGAGGGCATGCAGAATAATGCACACCCTGTCCTAGGAGCTTACAATCTAAAATACAATATACAGACTGCTCCTGAGGGCATGCAGAATAATGTACACCCTGTCCTAGGAGCTTACAATCTAATATACAATATACAAACTGCTCCTGAGGGCATGCAGAATAATGCACACCCTGTCCTAGGAGCTTACAATCTAATATACAATATACAAACTGCTCCTGAGGGCATGCAGAATAATGCACACCCTGTCCTAGGAGCTTACAATCTAATATACAATATACAAACTGCTCCTGAGGGCATGCAGAATAATGTACACCCTGTCCTAGGAGCTTACAATCTAATATACAGTATACAGACTGCTCCTGAGGGCATGCAGAATAATTCACACCCTGTAATAGGAGCTTACAATCTAATATACAATATACAGGCTGCTCCTGAGGACATGCAGAATAATGCACACCCTGTCCTAGGAGCTTACAATCTAATATACAGTATACAGACTGCTCCTGAGGGCATGCAGAATAATGCACACCCTGTAATAGGAGCTTACAATCTAATATACAATATACAGGCTGCTCCTGAGGACATGCAGAATAATGCACACCCTGTCCTAGGAGCTTACAATCTAATATACAGTATACAGACTGCTCCTGAGGGTATGTAGAACAATGTACACCCTGTCCTAGGAGCTTACAATCTAATATACAATATACAGACTGCTCCTGAGGGCATGCAGAATAATGTACACCCTGTCCTAGGAGCTTACAATCTAATATACAATATACAGGCTGCTCCTGAGGGCATGCAGAATAATGTACACCCTGTCCTAGGAGCTTACAATCTAATATACAGTATACAGACTGCTCCTGAGGGCATGCAGAATAATGCAAACCCTGTCCTAGAAGCTTACAATCTAATATACAATATACAGACTGCTCCTGAGGGCATGCAGAATAATGCACACCCTGTCCTAGAAGCTTACAATCTAATATACAGTATACAGACTGCTCCTGAGGGCATGCAGAATAATGCAAACCCTGTCCTAGAAGCTTACAATCTAATACACAATATACAGACTGCTCCTGAGGGCATGCAGAATAATGCACACCCTGTCCTTGGAGCTTAACATATAATATACAGTATACAGACTGCTCCTGAGGGCATGCAGAATAATGTACACCCTCTCCTAGGAGCTTACAATCTAATATACAGTATACAGACTGCTCCTGAGGGCATGCAGAATAATGCACACCCTGTCCTAGGAGCTTACAATCTAATATACAGTATACAGACTGCTCCTGAGGGCATGCATAATAATGTACACCCTGTCCTAGGAGCTTACAATCTAATATACAGTATACAGACTGCTCCTGAGGGCATGCAGAATAATGCACACCCTGTCCTAGGAGCTTACAATCTAATATACAGTATACAGACTGCTCCTGAGGGCATGCAGAATAATGTACACCCTGTCCTAGGAGCTTACAATCTAATATACAGTATACAGACTGCTCCTGAGGGCATGCAGAATAATGCACACCCTGTCCTAGGAGCTTACAATCTAATATACAGTATATAGACTGCTCCTGAGGGCATGCAGAATAATGCACACCCTGTCCTGGGAGCTTACAATCTAATATACAATATACAGACTGCTCCTGAGGGCATGCATAATAATGTACACCCTGTCCTAGGAGCTTACAATCTAATATACAATATACAGACTGCTCCTGAGGGCATGCAGAATAATGCACACCCTGTCCTAGGAGCTTACAATCTAATATACAATATACAGGCTGCTCCTGAGGGCATGCAGAATAATGTACACCCTATCCTAGGAGCTTACAATCTAATATACAATATACAGGCTGCTCCTGAGGGCATGCAGAATAATGTACACCCTGTCCTAGGAGCTTACAGCCTAATATACAGTATACAGACTGCTCCTGAGGGCATGCAGAATAATGCACACCGTGTCCTAGGAGCTTACAGCCTAATATACAGTATACAGACTGCTCCTGAGGGCATGCAGAATAATGTACACCCTGTCCTAGGAGCTTACAATCTAATATACAATATACAGACTGCTCCTGAGGGCATGCAGAATAATGTACACCCTGTCCTAGGAGCTTACAATCTAATATACAATATACAGACTGCTCCTGAGGGCATGCAGAATAATGTACACCCTGTCCTAGGAGCTTACCATCTAATATACAGTATACAGGCTGCTCCTGAGGGCATGCAGATTAATGCACACCCTGTCCTAGGAGCTTACAATCTAATATTCAATATACAGACTGCTCCTGAGGGCATGCAGAATAATGTACACCCTGTCCTAGGAGCTTACAATCTAATATACAGTATACAGACTGCTCCTGACGGCATGCAGAATAATGCACACCCTGTCCTAGGAGCTTACAATCTAATATACAATATATAGGCTGCTCCTGAGGGCATGCAGAATAATGTACACCCTGTCCTAGGAGCTTACAATCTAATATACAATATACAGACTGCTCCTGAGGGCATGCAGAATAATGCACAGCCTGTCCTAGGAGCTTACAATCTAATATACAATATACAGACTGCTCCTGAGGGCATGCAGAATAATGCACACCCTGTCCTAGGAGCTTAGAATCTAATATACAGTATACAGACTGCTCCTGAGGGCATGCAGAATAATGCACACCCTGTCCTAGGAGCTTACAATCTAATATACAGTATACAGACTGCTCCTGACGGCATGCAGAATAATGCACACCCTGTCCTAGGAGCTTACAATCTAATATACAGTATACAGACTGCTCCTGACGGCATGCAGAATAATGCACACCCTGTCCTAGGAGCTTACAATCTAATATACAATATATAGGCTGCTCCTGAGGGCATGCAGAATAATGCACACCCTGTCCTAGGAGCTTACAATCTAATATACAATATACAGACTGCTCCTGAGGGCATGCAGAATAATGTACACCCTGTCCTAGGAGCTTACAATCTAATATACAATATACAGACTGCTCCTGAGGGCATGCAGAATAATGCACAGCCTGTCCTAGGACCTTAAAATCTAATATACAATATACAGACTGCTCCTGAGGGCATGCAGAATAATGTACACCTTGTCCTAGGAGCTTACAATCTAATATACAGTATACAGACTACTCCTGAGGGCATGCAGAATAATGTACACCCTGTACTAGGAGCTTACAATCTAATATACAATATACAGACTGCTCCTGAGGGCATGCAGAATAATGCACACCCTGTCCTAGGAGCTTACAATCTAATATACAATATACAGGCTGCTCCTGAGAGCATGCAGAATAATGTACACCCTGTCCTAGGAGCTTACAATCTAATATACAGTATACAGACTGCTCCTGAGGGCATGCAGAATAATGCACACCCTGTCCTAGGAGCTTAGAATCTAATATACAGTATACAGACTGCTCCTGAGGGCATGCAGAATAATGTACACCCTGGCTAGGAGCATACAATCTAATATACAATATACAGGCTGCACCTGAGGGCATGCAGAATAATGCACACCCTGTCCTAGGAGCTTAGAATCTAATATACAGTATACAGACTGCTCCTGAGGGCATGCATAATAACGCACACCCTGTCCTAGGAGATTACAATCTATTATACAATATAAAGACTGCTTCTGAGGGCATGCAGAATAATGCACACCCTGTCCTAGGAGCTTACAATCTAATCTATCATACACAGGCTGCTCCTAAGGGGATGCATAATAACGCACACCCTGTCCTAGGAGCTTACAATCTAATATACAGTATACAGACTACTCCTGAGGGCATGCAGAATAATGTACACCCTGTACTAGGAGCTTACAATCTAATATACAATATACAGACTGCTCCTGAGGGCATGCAGAATAATGCACACCCTGTCCTAGGAGCTTACAATCTAATATACAATATACAGGCTGCTCCTGAGAGCATGCAGAATAATGTACACCCTGTCCTAGGAGCTTACAATCTAATATACAGTATACAGACTGCTCCTGACGGCATGCAGAATAATGTACACCCTGTCCTAGGAGCTTACAATCTAATATACAATATACAGACTGCTCCTGGGGGCATGCAGAATAATGCACACCCTGTCCTAGGAGCTTACAATCTAATATACAGTATACAGACTGCTCCTGACGGCATGCAGAATAATGTACACCCTGTCCTAGGAGCTTACAATCTAATATACAATATACAGACTGCTCCTGAGGGCATGCAGAATAATGCACACCCTGTCCTAGGAGCTTACAATCTAATATACAGTATACAGACTGCTCCTGACGGCATGCAGAATAATGTACACCCTGTCCTAGGAGCTTACAATCTAATATACAGTATACAGACTGCTCCTGAGGGCATGCAGAATAATGCACACCCTGTCCTAGGAGCTTACAATCTAATATACAGTATACAGACTGCTCCTGACGGCATGCAGAATAATGTACACCCTGTCCTAGAAGCTTACAATCTAATATACAATATACAGACTGCTCCTGAGGGCATGCAGAATAATGTACACCCTGTCCTAGGAGCTTACAATCTAATATACAATATACAGACTGCTCCTGAGGGCATGCAGAATAATGTACACCCTGTCCTAGGAGCTTACAATCTAATATACAGTATACAGGCTGCTCCTGAGGGCATGCAGAATAATGCACACCCTGTCCGAGGAGCTTACAATCTAATATACAGTATACAGACTGCTCCTGAGGGCATGCAGAATAATGCACACCCTGTCCTAGGAGCTTACAATCTAATATGCAGTATACAGGCTGCTCCTGAGGGCATGCAGAATAATGCACACCCTGTCCGAGGAGCTTACAATCTAATATACAATATACAGACTGCTCCTGAGGGCATGCAGATTAATGTACACCCTGTCCTAGGAGCTTACAATCTAATATACAATATACAGACTGCTCCTGAGGGCATGCAGAATAATTCACATCCTGTCCTAGGAGCTTACAATCTAATATACAATATACAGGCTGCTCCTGAGGGCATGCAGAATAATGTACACCCTGTCCTAGGAGCTTACAATCTAATATACAATATACAGACTGCTCCTGAGGGCATGCAGAATAATGCACACCCTGTCCTAGGAGCTTACAATCTAATATACAGTATACAGACTGCTCCTGAGGGCATGCAGAATAATGTACACCCTGTCCTAGGAGCTTACAAACTAATATACAGTATACAGACTGCTCCTGAGGGCATGCAGAATAATGTACACCCTGTCCTAGGAGCTTACAATCTAATATACAGTATACAGGCTGCTCCTGAGGGCATGCAGAATAATGTACACCCTGTCCTAGGAGCTTACAATCTAATATACAGTATACAGGCTGCTCCTGAGGGCATGCAGAATAATGCACATCCTGTCCTATTAGCTTACAATCTAATATACAATATACAGGCTGCTCCTGAGGGCATGCAGAATAATGTACACCCTGTCCTAGGAGCTTACAAACTAATATACAATATACAGACTGCTCCTGAGGGCATGCAGAATAATGTACACCCTGTCCTAGGAGCTTACAATCTAATATACAATATACAGACTGCTCCTGAGGGCATGCAGAATAATGTACACCCTGTCCTAGGAGCTTACAATCTAATATACAGTATACAGGCTGCTCCTGAGGGCATGCAGAATAATGCACACCCTGTCCGAGGAGCTTACAATCTAATATACAGTATACAGACTGCTCCTGAGGGCATGCAGAATAATGCACACCCTGTCCTAGGAGCTTACAATCTAATATGCAGTATACAGGCTGCTCCTGAGGGCATGCAGAATAATGCACACCCTGTCCGAGGAGCTTACAATCTAATATACAGTATACAGACTGCTCCTGAGGGCATGCAGATTAATGTACACCCTGTCCTAGGAGCTTACAATCTAATATACAATATACAGACTGCTCCTGAGGGCATGCAGAATAATTCACATCCTGTCCTAGGAGCTTACAATCTAATATACAATATACAGGCTGCTCCTGAGGGCATGCAGAATAATGTACACCCTGTCCTAGGAGCTTACAATCTAATATACAATATACAGACTGCTCCTGAGGGCATGCAGAATAATGCACACCCTGTCCTAGGAGCTTACAATCTAATATACAGTATACAGACTGCTCCTGAGGGCATGCAGAATAATGTACACCCTGTCCTAGGAGCTTACAAACTAATATACAGTATACAGACTGCTCCTGAGGGCATGCAGAATAATGTACACCCTGTCCTAGGAGCTTACAATCTAATATACAGTATACAGGCTGCTCCTGAGGGCATGCAGAATAATGTACACCCTGTCCTAGGAGCTTACAATCTAATATACAGTATACAGGCTGCTCCTGAGGGCATGCAGAATAATGCACATCCTGTCCTATTAGCTTACAATCTAATATACAATATACAGGCTGCTCCTGAGGGCATGCAGAATAATGTACACCCTGTCCTAGGAGCTTACAAACTAATATACAGTATACAGACTGCTCCTGAGGGCATGCAGAATAATGCACACCCTGTCCTAGGAGCTTACAATCTAATATACAGTATACAGGCTGCTCCTGAGGGCATGCAGAATAATGCACATCCTGTCCTATTAGCTTACAATCTAATATACAATATACAGGCTGCTCCTGAGGGCATGCAGAATAATGTACACCCTGTCCTAGGAGCTTACAATCTAATATACAATATACAGGCTGCTCCTGAGGGCATGCAGAATAATGCACATCCTGTCCGAGGAGCTTACAATCTAATATACAGTATACAGACTGCTCCTGAGGGCATGCAGAATAATGCACACCCTGTCCTAGGAGCTTAAAATCTAATATACAATATACAGACTGCTCCTGAGGGCATGCAGAATAATGCACACCCTGTCCTAGGAGCTTACAATCTAATATACAATATACAGACTGCTCCTGAGGGCATGCAGAATAATGCACACCCTGTCCTAGGAGCTTAAAATCTAATATACAATATACAGGCTGCTCCTGAGGGCATGCAGAATAATGCACACCCTGTCCTAGGAGCTTAAAATCTAATATACAATATACAGGCTGCTCCTGAGGGCATGCAGAATAATGTACACCCTGTCCTAGGAGCTTACAAACTAATATACAATATACAGGCTGCTCCTGAGAGCATGCAGAATAATGCACACCCTGTCCTAGGAGCTTACAATCTAATATACAATATACAGACTGCTCCTGAGTGCATGCAGAATAATGCACACCCTGTCCTAGGAGCTTACAATCTAATATACAATATACAGACTGCTCCTGAGGGCATGCAGAATAATGCACACCCTGTCCTAGGAGCTTACAATCTAATATACAGTATACAGACTGCTCCTGAGTGCATGCAGAATAATGCACACCCTGTCCTAGGAGCTTACAATCTAATATACAATATACAGACTGCTCCTGAGGGCATGCAGAATAATGCACACCCTGTCCTAGGAGCTTACAATCTAATATACACTATACAGACTGCTCCTGAGGGCATGCAGAATAATGCACACCCTGTCCTAGGAGCTTACAATCTAATATACAGTATACAGACTGCTTCTGAGGGCATGCAGAATAATGCACACCCTGTCCTAGGAGCTTACAATCTAATATACAATATACAGACTGCTCCTGAGGGCATGCAGAATAATGTACACCCTGTCCTAGGAGCTTACAATCTAATATACAAAATATAGGCTGCTCCTGAGGGCATGCAGAATAATGCACACCCTGTCCTAGGAGCTTACAATCTAATATACAATATACAGGCTGCTCCTGAGGGCATGCAGAATAATGCACACCCTGTCCTAGGAGCTTACAATCTAATATACAATATACAGACTGCTCCTGAGGGCATGCAGAATAATGTACACCCTGTCCTAGGAGCTTACAATCTAATATACAATATACAGACTGCTCCTGAGGACATGCAGAATAATGCACACCCTGTCCTAGGAGCTTACAATCTAATATACAATATACAGACTGCTCCTGAGGGCATGCAGAATAATGCACACCCTGTCCTAGGAGCTTACAATCTAATATACAGTATACAGACTGCTCCTGAGTGCATGCAGAATAATGCACACCCTGTCCTAGGAGCTTACAATCTAATATACAATATACAGACTGCTCCTGAGGGCATGCAGAATAATGTACACCCTGTCCTAGGAGCTTACAATCTAATATACAATATACAGACTGCTCCTGAGGGCATGCAGAATAATGCACACCCTGTCCTAGGAGTTTACAATCTAATATACAATATATAGGCTGCTCCTGAGGGCATGCAGAATAATGTACACCCTGTCCTAGGAGCTTACAATCTAATATATAATATACAGACTGCTCCTGAGGGCATGCAGAATAATGCACACCCTGTCCTAGGAGCTTACAATCTAATATACAATATACAGACTGCTCCTGAGGGCATGCAGAATAATGTACACCCTGTCCTAGTAGCTTACAATCTAATATACAGTATACAGACTGCTCCTGAGGGCATGCAGAATAATGTACACCCTGTCCTAGGAGCTTACAATCTAATATACAATATACAGGCTGCTCCTGAGGGCATGCAGAATAATGTACACCCTGTCCTAGGAGCTTACAATCTAATATATAATATACAGACTGCTCCTGAGGGCATGCAGAATAATGCACACCCTGTCCTAGGAGCTTACAATCTAATATACAATATACAGACTGCTCCTGAGGGCATGCAGAATAATGTACACCCTGTCCTAGTAGCTTACAATCTAATATACAGTATACAGACTGCTCCTGAGGGCATGCAGAATAATGTACACCCTTTCCTAGGAGCTTACAATCTAATATACAATATACAGGCTGCTCCTGAGGGCATGCAGAATAATGCACACCCTGTCCTAGGAGCTTACAATCTAATATACAGTATACAGACTGCTCCTGAGGGCATGCAGAATAATGTACACCCTTTCCTAGGAGCTTACAATCTAATATACAATATACAGGCTGCTCCTGAGGGCATGCAGAATAATGCACACCCTGTCCTAGGAGCTTACAATCTAATATACAATATACAGACTGCTCCTGAGGGCATGCAGAATAATGTACACCCTGTCCTAGCAGCTTACAATCTAATATACAGTATACAGACTGCTCCTGAGGGCATGCAGAATAATGTACACCCTGTCCTAGGAGCTTACAATCTAATATACAATATACAGGCTGCTCCTGAGGGCATGCAGAATAATGCACACCCTGTCCTAGGAGCTTACAATCTAATATACAATATACAGACTGCTCCTGAGGGCATGCAGAATAATGCACACCCTGTCCTAGGAGCTTACAATCTAATATACAATATATAGGCTGCTCCTGAGGGCATGCAGAATAATGTACACCCTGTCCTAGGAGCTTACAATCTAATATACAATATACAGGCTGCTCCTGAGGGCATGCAGAATAATGCACACCCTGTCCTAGGAGCTTACAATCTAATATACAATATACAGGCTGCTCCTGAGGGCATGCAGAATAATGCACACCCTGTCCTAGGAGCTTACAATCTAATATACAATATATAGGCTGCTCCTGAGGGCATGCAGAATAATGTACACCCTGTCCTAGGAGCTTACAATCTAATATACAATATACAGGCTGCTCCTGAGGGCATGCAGAATAATGTACACCCTGTCCCAGGAGCTTACAATCTAATATACAATATACAGACTGCTCCTGAGGGCATGCAGAATAATGCACACCCTGTCCTAGGAGCTTACAATCTAATATACAATATACAGGCTGCTCCTGAGGGCATGCAGAATAATGTACACCCTGTCCTAGGAGCTTACAATCTAATATACAATATACAGGCTGCTCCTGAGGGCATGCAGAATAATGTACACCCTGTCCTAGGAGCTTACAATCTAATATACAGTATACAGACTGCTCCTGAGGGCATGCAGAATAATGTACACCCTGTCCTAGGAGCTTACAATCTAATATACAATATACAGACTGCTCCTGAGGGCATGCAGAATAATGCACACCCTGTCCTAGGAGCTTACAATCTAATATACAATATCTGAATGTAGCTTAGGTGGTTGCGGTGGAGCGCGGTCACAGGAGGCCGGTGTCGGCGGGCCCTGGGCTCTCATAAGATGTCGGCGCCGGTGAGCAGAGTAGCTTTTCCCATTTATTGCCCTGCAGTGGGCTTTGGGAAAATGGACGCTTGAGGCGGCGCATGTATCTCCCGAGATCTCAATCTGCGCATGCGTCACCTCCAGCAGCCATTTTCCCAAAGCCTACTGCAGGGCAATCTATAGGAAAGGGGACTCTGCTCACCGGCGCCGACATCTTATTAGAGCCCAGGGCCTGCAGCATCGCCCCACTCCTGTCACCGCCGACTGCCTAAAGCAGTGGCCCTGCCTCCTGTTACCCCGCTCCACCACCGCCGCCCCCTGGTAACCTACTGTTAAACGGACTATAAGAGGCACCACCATTTTATTTAAAAAAATGATTTTCCACCCCAAAATTTGGGGTGCGTCCTATAGTCTGCAAAATATGGCAATGGCAATGCAAGTCTATGCGCTTGTGGAAAAATTGGACGGCGCTTTGACATCGGAGTGTGGTCCGATTTTCACCGACTTGCAGAAGGGAGAAGGTGAGAAACCTTTTCTTTCTCCTCTCCATGTCCGAGAAAACCTGATACCACTCTGATGAAAGTCTGATCAGAGTCTGTCCCTCTATTATACCAGGTGCCGCTGCTTCAATTCTGCTCTTGATTTCCTGTGGTTCCAGTTCTGGTCTTCCTGCTGCCATCAAGCCACGGCGTTCTCCGTTGTTTCTGCTCGGCCATCCTGCTGCGCCGCCGTCATCTGTCCGTGCTTCATTACTGCTGCTCATCTGAACTAGATGAGACATAACACCTATCATTACAAAAAAGAGGATTACATGATAGGTCCTATCTAAGGAATCATCCTGATGCACAGAGAGAACACGTCGCTCAGAGATGTTTGCTGAGAATTTTTTAGGGGTAAATGATGAAGTTCTAAACTTCACCACAAACTCCCCCACAGCTACACAATGTGTGAACAGGGCCTTAGTGTTAAGTGAAGAGCTGCCTACATAGACTTGTCTCCCTCAAGATGCCGCCTCTGGGACACAAGATGGTTCAGGATTAGAACTTTACACATTCTGTACCAACTGTGATGTCATGTGATATCTATGATGTCATGTGCCCTGTGATGTCATGTCCCCTGTGATGTCATAATAACTGCCACTGCTGTGTTATGTATCGAGTTTCCAACATCAAGGAAGAGTTGAATTAATAAAACGAAATCACCGGCTGCAAATAACCACCGGCCTCATTATTAATTGAGTCATGACGCAGATAATAACCGAAACATTTCCACTCTTTTATTCTAATCCGCGTCACCTACTGCTCTATGACCTAAAGGGAAACACCGGCGCCATCCTGCAACTCCTGATCACCATAAACCGTCAGCTCCCGGTCACTCCGGATCCAGCAGGACCATGAGAGCGGATAATGGAGAACTGGACCCGTCTGCTATTAAATGGATGTTCTGAAAACGCTAGGTTCTGACAACATTAATGGCAAAGCTGCCCAAAAATGGAGCCAAATGGGGGGGTGTCAGCCGGCGCTCCCCTTTCTATATGCTTTTATTAGAGCACATGGGTGTCATAGAGGGCAAAGCCAGCCGATTGCTGAGGGTCTTCAAGACCAGTGACACATGATCAGGTGATCTCCAGCAAGTCCTCATTTAGGGAAGGGTTTGTCCGGATTGGTAGCCCCTGTTAGGCCGGGCTCACACTGCTTTACTAAAGCCCCCAAATGATTTTCCATGGAATCTGCTCAATAACATTTTTTTGTAAATCATAGACTCATTCTAACAATCCCAGCACGGGACACATGATCCAGCGCCATCTGCTGAGATTTTCAGGTTAATGATGCAGTTCTGAATCCCTCTACTAGCCCCCCATCTATACAATGTATGAGTGAGGTCATAGGTGAAGAGTTCCTGACCTGGACTTGTCACCTCCCAGCAGTCAGCCTGGAATGACACAAGATGGCTCAGGAGTTACACTCTGTACATTCTATACCAATTGTGATGTCATAGGATGTCTATGATGTTTATGTGCTTTGTGATGTCATCAGAACTGCCTGTTTAACCCCTTCCAACCCAATGACATACTTTGATTTTGTGAACAGGTTATTTGGATGCAACAGCGCAGACAATGAAGGGACAATAGTAATCATCCAAAACTATAACTATAGGGACACATACACACACAGCTGAAACCAGAAGTTTCCATACACTATATAAAAAGACGCAGGTTTTTCTCAATATCTGACATGAAATCAGAATAAACCTTTCCCGTTTTAGGTCAATTAGGATTTTACCATCATTTTTAATATTTCCCAAATGCCAGAATAATGAGAGAGAGAGAAGGTTTTCAGGCATTTTTATTACTTACTGATTCCAGTGATTCAGCTCCAGGTGCGATATCACAGTGTTCAGGATCCAGCAGGATGGATCAGTGTTCTGGTCAGTATGAGGAGTGAGCCGCTGTCTGCAGCTGGAGAGATTCTGACGCGCCCCTGGGCCTGTGTTGCGTAGCGTTGCGCACGCGGGGGCCTACCCGGAGCCGGATCTGATAGGGGTAGTAGTTCTCGTGGCGGTGACCCGGTCCGTGCCCAGGGAGTCAACTAAGTGGCGGAATTTAGCAGTAGATGTTAGAGTGTTCGACTACGCCACCCGTTGATTGCGGCTATGAAGCCGCCGCTGCAGGGCAGACCGCTGAGGCCGGTGGTCCGGTTGTGCAGCGTGGATGGTATAACCCCCAACGGGAGGGGTATGGCCTCAGGGCAGCCGACGTGGATGATGGGGATCGCAGAATTGCACGCAGGCTCCAGGAACCACTCAGAGACGGTGCGGTGTAGTTCAGGGTCTTTACTGGTGACAAAGATAGACCCTCCCGGGAGTACTGGCTAGCGAACGGGGCCTGGTCAGTCCGTGAGCAGATGGGATCTCCCCTGGCCAGGCGGAGTTGTAGGCCTCCCCAGCTTATTGTACTCTCCCTGGCTACCTTGCTAGAAGCGGGTAAAAGTAGCCCACGTCCCTGAGTGTACCGTGTGGTGCTCACCCGTATGGCCGGTGACTCGGGGCCTTCTGGTAGCCTCCGCTCCACGACGGCGGTGCTGGTCCCTTGCGTGTGACCGTGCCTTCGGGTTTCTTGGCCAGAGGACCTGAAATCCCCTGCCGGTCGGTTTCTGCTGCTGGGTATGGCTCAGTCCCTACAGCCTCGGACTCCGTGTCCGGTGAGATCTCTTCAGTCAGGACGAGCTCTACAGCTTCCAGTCTCTGACCTCTTTTATCACTGCTCCCACAGAGCTCCTGATCTTGCTTTCCCTGTTTTAACTCCACTCCAGACCAGACTGTGTCTCTGTCTGGGACTCCTCTTCTTCTCCTCTAACCCCGCCTCAGCCCCAGTTTATATAGGGGAAGTTCTTCCCCTCCCAGGACTGGGCAGGAAGTGTTGGATGCTTAGGGTACCTGACCAGGAGACCTCCCACCTGCTCTCAGACGTAATATTGCTATTACTGTGGGAACCAGACCCCTGGGGTGCCACATTCCCCCCTAGTAAAATTTAGTACTCCGGGACTAAACATATTTTTGAAAACATAACAGGGTATAAACAGGAACAATACAATAAGGAAAAACACGTTAGGGTGGTTACAGCGTGCCTGCAACCGGGAGCAGTTTTTGAAGCAAAAAGGGTGTCCATTTCACCAAAGAACAAGGAGACGTAACCAGGTGGGGGTCTGTCCTACCCCAAGTCCTTAGCAGTCTTAGTCCATTCCTGGGTTACGCTCCAAACATATATACAAAGGATTCCGGTTAATCCACAAAAGACTCCTACAAATAACTAGAAAAACATAATTATTTACAAGCAACAGTAAACAGGTAAATACTAATAAAACAGTCTGAGCACTTTAGATCCTCCAACGTACTGACAACTGGCCTCTAGTGGCCCTAGTAGACCTACGGAGCTTACTAACCTGTCCTGAGCTACAGGGTGTAGGAGCTGTCAAAGGTAAGCTGGGCAGCTGTCTACGGGCTCTTTGGCTCACTAGGGGCACCGCAGGCTCACTATAAGCAGAGGGTTGATTCTCCTGGTCTGCTTGTGTGGGGTCTTCTGCCTCCTGGACCGGCTGCTCTTCCAGCTCTACCCGTTTTTCCGTAGGCACTTGGGATGCTGGCTGGAGGAAGGTGAGGACGGGTACCACAACAGCGCCATTTACTTGTGTCCAAGACCGAGGGAAGTCTCCGAGTACAGTACTGACCATCTCCTCCTCTTCCTTTTCGGGTCGAGGGCTTTCTTGATCTTCTTCAGGGTTTCGTAGCTGCTCGGGACACTTCTTCAGGTGATCTCGGGAGACAATGGCTGTGGTTTCTCCTCCATCCTTACTGATTGTGCAGATTTTTGGGTTCTCATGCCTTGATGGCAGTACGGTGTACGGGTCCTTCTCCCACTGGTCGTCCAACTTGTGGAGCCGTCTCTTCCTCTTCAAGACCTGCTCTCCAGGTACCAGGGGAACAGCGGGAGCATACTGGTTGTAAGTCTTCTCCTGTCTTTCTCTTGCTTGACAGAGACTTCGCTCTACGCTCTCCTGTACTTTCCGGTACTGCTGCTGCCTCTCTGTGTCCCAGTCTGCTTCTGGTGAAGTGTCCTCGGGTGTCAGGACTCCCATATCCAGATCAACAGGCAGCTTACCAGGTCTTGCTCTCATTAGGTAAGCCGGGGTACAGTTGGTAGAACCTACAGGGATGTGGTTGTATAGGTCCACCAGATCAGGCAGTTTCTCAGGCCACAGACTGCGTTCTTCCAGGGGCAATGTTTTCAGAAGGTCTATCACCACCTGGTTCATCTTCTTGCAGAGTCCATTGGTTTGTGGATGATAGGGTGTTGTTCTTATCTTCCCGCAGCCATACAGGGTGCAGAACTCCTGGAAGACTTCCGCTTCAAAGGCAGGTCCCTGGTCCGTCAGCACCTGCTCTGGGTATCCGTGTGGACGGCAGAAGTGCTGCTGGAAGGCTCTAGCTGCTGTTTGAGCCGTTAAGTCCTTGACGGGGACTACAACCAAGAACCGGGAGTAGTGATCCACGATGGTTAACGCATAGACGTAGCCACTTCTGCTGGGGGTCAATTTTACATGATCCAAGGCTACCAGTTCCAACGGCTGCCTGGTGACGATGGACTGCAGGGGAGTCTTCTGGCTGGCACGGTCCTTCCTTCTTAGGTTGCATGGGCCACAGTCTCTGCACCACCTCTCGATGGTTCCTCTCATGCCTACCCAGTGGAACCGCCCGCGCAGCATGAACTCCAGCTTCTTCCATCCGAAGTGCCCAGCTCCGTCGTGGTATGCCTCCAGTACCATAGCCGCGTCTCTTCTTGGCACCACTACTTGCCAGATCAGTTCATGCGTCCGGGAGTTAACCATTCTACGGCACAACTTCCCCTTGTAAAGGAACAGTCGACTCTTCTCAGCCCACAGTTGCTTGGTTTCCTCCGGAGCGTCTGGGTCAAGGCGGGCATCTGGCCGAGTCAGCATCTCCTTCACCAGTCGGACGGCAGGGTCACTGTCTTGCGTTTCCGCCCAGTTGTAATGAGGTAAGGGGTTGAACGTAGCGGATTGCTTACCCCTTACACGGTGGGAATACTGGGTAGTCCCATGACGGTGGAACGCAGGGAGTTCAACTTCTTCCAGTTCCTCTGGATCTTCCCCTACGTCCGGTAGGTTTGGCATTCTGGACAAGGCATCCGCGTTGGTATTGGAGCGTCCTGCCCGGTATTTGATCGTGAACTCATAGTTGGACAGGCGGGCCATCCATCTCTGCTCCAGGGCACCGAGTCTTGCAGTGTCCAGGTGTGTCAACGGGTTGTTATCCGTGTACACGGTGAACCGGGAAGAGGCGAGGTAGTGCTTAAAGCATTCGGTGACTGCCCACACCACTGCCAGGAACTCTAGCTTGAATGAGCTGTAATTCTCAGGGTTTCTTTCGGTGGGTCGCAGTTTTCGGCTGGCGTAAGCAATTACCCGTTCTCTCCCCTGCTGGATCTGGGACAGTACGGCTCCTAGCCCGATGTTACTTGCGTCGGTGTAGAGGATAAAGGGCTGGCTGTAATCAGGGTACGCCAGGATTTCATCCCCCGTGAGGGCCATCTTCAGCTGGCGGAAGGACTCTTCTTCCAGCTTCTCCCATCTGAAGGGCGGCTTCTGGTTCTTGGCCTTCCTGGACTGGCCTATCAGGAGGTCCTGCATAGGAGCTGCCTTTTTGGTGAAACCGGGAATGAATCTTCGGTAGTAGCCTACCAACCCGAGGAACTGCCGCACTTCCCTTACGCTGGAGGGTCTTGGCCATTCCTTAATCGCGGTGATCTTATCAGGGTCGGGAGCCACTCCGTCAGCACTCACCACGTGTCCCAGGTACTGCACTTTTGGTTTTAGCAGGTGACACTTCAACGGTTTCACCTTCAGACCGTAGTTTGCCAGGGCTTCAAACACTTCCGCCAGGTGTTTCAGGTGGTCCTCGTAGGTTTTGGAATAAACTATAACATCGTCCAGGTACAGCAGGACCGTCTCAAAGTTCCGGTGTCCCAGACAGCATTCCATCAGTCGTTGGAAGGTTCCTGGTGCGTTGCAGAGTCCGAACGGCATGCAGGTAAACTCGCTAAGTCCCATCGGGGTGGTGAATGCGGTCTTCTCCCGGTCCGCCTCTGCTACAGGAACCTGCCAGTACCCGCTAGTGAGATCCAAAGTGGAGAAGAAGTTAGCAGATTTTAAAGCAGCCAAAGACTCCTCTATCCTTGGTAAGGGGTACGCGTCTTTGTGTGTGATACGGTTGATTTTCCGGTAATCTACACACATTCTCATGGTGTTGTCTTTCTTTTTAACCAAGACTAGTGGAGCTGCCCAGGGGCTACAGCTATCCCTGATTACCCCAGCCTCCTTCATGTCTCTAAGCATCCCCTTGGCATGTTGGTAGTGTGCAGGGGGTACGGGACGATACCTCTCCTTTATGGGAGGATGGTCTCCCGTGGGGATGTGATGTTCCACTCCCTTTACCCGCCCGAAGTCTAACGGGTGTTTACTGAACACTCTCTCGTATTCCTGGATCACCCGGTAGACTCCCTGCTTGTGGTGAGCGGGTGTGGAGTCAGTACCCAAATGCAGTTGCTGACACCAGTCCTCCATTTGTTGCTTAGAGCCGTTACCTTCCTCTGGATGAGATGGAGGCAAGGGTTCCACGGACTGTACAGAATTTTGGTTGATGGTATACAATTTGGCTAGCGTAGCATACCGGGGCAGGTACACTTCCCTCTTCCCGATATTTATTATGCGAACGGGCACCCTCCCATGGCGTACATCAACCACCCCCCGTGCCGTCAAAATGGTGGGCCTACTGTCTGAGTAGACTGGTTCTACCATTGCCTGGTAATCTCTACCTCTCAGACCAATAGCTGCCCGGCACCAAATCATCATTTCACTTTTCGGGGGCATGGCAATAGGGAAAGGGTCACACATTCTCACGCTACCAATCTCACCAACGGAGAGTTCCACCTGTTGCCGTCGCATCAGTGCCCGGATCTCTTTTTGGAGCACCCGCTGCTGGCCGGAGCTGGCGTTCTTGGCAACCTGCTGTAAAATGAGAATCACCTCTGCAAGACAATTTTCAATCACATTAGTTCCTAGAGTTATCTTTGGGTGACTCTCGCGCTTGTCAATGTCCACAATGATCAGTCCCTGTGCTGCCAGTTCGACTTTACCGATCTTAATGGTCACTTCTTTAAATCCGATCTGTGGCACAGGCTGACCATTGCTGGCGATGATACTCAAGTCGTCGTCAGGGTAGCGGGTTATATCCGAGTCATTCCAGTACTGCTTGAAGAGCACGTACGGGATGGTGGTGACCTGTGACCCGGTGTCCAGTAGGGCACTCATAGGAATGCCATCCAGTACCACAGGCATGACTGGACGTCCTCCCACGTATTTGTCACGCCAGTTCGATGGGCCTGGTGATCTTATTCCTAGGGGTTGGCCCTCTACCCCAGGTTGTGCCAGTTTAAAGGACAGTACCTTGCCATATGTCCGGGTTGATTGCAGCGGCGGCAGATGGGTTGTCCGTCCTCGTTGTATCGGTCGCTGGGTCTTCCTCTGGCCGGTGGGGTCCTCCTTGGTCGGCGCCACGGGATGTCCTCCGGTCCGGATGCCAGCTGGATCTTCCCTGGAGTAGAAACCTGTAAAGACTGCACAGTTCGGGTTAGCGCAGCAACGCTTTTAGTTAGCTCTTGGACCTGATGGTGCAGGTCTGTAGCCGGGTCATTGTTTAAAGCCTGCGCATCAGCTCCCACAGGCCCTGCCGACAAGGGCGCCGTCTCCTGGTGGTAAGTGGTAGTAGGGCGTCTGTGGGTCACAGCGCCACCTGGTGCCGGTTCTCGGAGCACCCGGATGGCTCTGTCCTTGAACTGTGCAAAGTCCAGATGAGGGTCCTGTAAGGCCATTGCCCGCAACTGGGTTCGGTGGGCATTGCAATGTAGACCCTCTATAAATTGTTCAGTCAATAGCTTGTCTTCGTTCCCCACGCCGTCAGGGTCGGCCTGCTTAATGGCTCTCAGGGCCTCTTGTAGGTTTAGTGCATAGTCCCTTATATTCTCATGTGCTCGCTGCTTGCACCCGTAGAATCTAAGCTTGATCTCGGCTGAGGTACGGGTATCAAAGGTGTCCTTCAGCCGGGCTAGTATCTCTGCGACAGTCCTCCTCCTCCCAAGTGGCCAGGACTTTACCTCCCTTTGGGCTGCCCCTGTTAATTGAGCCACCAGGATGCTCACTTTTTGCTCCTCTGTGAGGGGGTACACTTGGAAGAGGCTATCCAACCTTTCTCTGAAGTCGTTTAGGGTATGTGACTCCCCTGAGTACTGGGGTAGCCAGGCTGCCCCCGGGATATAGGGCATGGTGAAAGGCATGACCGTAGCAGCGGTGGCGCTGGCGGTGGCTGTGGCAGTGAAGCTCTCCTCCGTATCCGACATCCTCCTCCCCCCTAGTGGACCGTGGCCTACCTTGCGATGATCCTCTTCCGTAGGCCGCGGCTCCGCAGTGGATCGTCAGGGTTGAGGACCTTCCGTCGCGCTCCTGTGACGTCAGCGTCTGCTGGGCTCCTTCCAGGACCTTACGCAACGTCCGGACGTGAGGCGGAGCTTCAGTTCTCGCGCGCTTTCGGAGTCCACGCCCCTCTTCTTCCCGCGCGGCGTCCTCAAGATGGCGTCCAATGGCGGGAAAACTCCACGGATGGCGGGAAGAAGGCAAAAGATGGCGTCGGATGGCGGGAAAACTCCACGGATGGCGGGAAGAAGGCAAAAGATGGCGTCGGATGGCGGGAATCTTCACCACAGGTAAGTTTAACAGTCTTTTTCAGGCACGCAGTACCCGGTGGTTGCGGGCACGGAATCCTGCCGACTACGCCAAAAGCTGACGCGCCCCTGGGCCTGTGTTGCGTAGCGTTGCGCACGCGGGGGCCTACCCGGAGCCGGATCTGATAGGGGTAGTAGTTCTCGTGGCGGTGACCCGGTCCGTGCCCAGGGAGTCAACTAAGTGGCGGAATTTAGCAGTAGATGTTAGAGTGTTCAACTACGCCACCCGTTGATTGCGGCTATGAAGCCGCCGCTGCAGGGCAGACCGCTGAGGCCGGTGGTCCGGTTGTGCAGCGTGGATGGTATAACCCCCAACGGGAGGGGTATGGCCTCAGGGCAGCCGACGTGGATGATGGGGATCGCAGAATTGCACGCAGGCTCCAGGAACCACTCAGAGACGGTGCGGTGTAGTTCAGGGTCTTTACTGGTGACAAAGATAGACCCTCCCGGGAGTACTGGCTAGTGAACGGGGCCTGGTCAGTCCGTGAGCAGATGGGATCTCCCCTGGCCAGGCGGAGTTGTAGGCCTCCCCAGCTTATTGTACTCTCCCTGGCTACCTTGCTAGAAGCGGGTAAAAGTAGCCCACGTCCCTGAGTGTACCATGTGGTGCTCACCCGTATGGCCGGTGACTCGGGGCCTTCTGGTAGCCTCCGCTCCACGACGGCGGTGCTGGTCCCTTGCGTGTGACCGTGCCTTCGGGTTTCTTGGCCAGAGGACCTGAAATCCCCTGCCGGTCGGTTTCTGCTGCTGGGTATGGCTCAGTCCCTACAGCCTCGGACTCCGTGTCCGGTGAGATCTCTTCAGTCAGGACGAGCTCTACAGCTTCCAGTCTCTGACCTCTTTTATCACTGCTCCCACAGAGCTCCTGATCTTGCTTTCCCTGTTTTAACTCCACTCCAGACCAGACTGTGTCTCTGTCTGGGACTCCTCTTCTTCTCCTCTAACCCCGCCTCAGCCCCAGTTTATATAGGGGAAGTTCTTCCCCTCCCAGGACTGGGCAGGAAGTGTTGGATGCTTAGGTTTCCTGACCAAGAGACCTCCCACCTGCTCTCAGACGTAATATTGCTATTACTGTGGGAACCAGACCCCTGGGGTGCCACAATTCAGTGACCCGTGCACTGCTCTCCCGGGATGTCTAATGCTGGGAGGAGCAGTCAGCAGCACTCAGTGCACTAGCACATGACATGCTGCAAGCACGGCAGCTCACATGTGTTACTGATTACTATTCACCGCTCCTCCCAGCATTAGACATCCCGGCAGAGTACGGGAGTCACTGGATCTGTTCTGCTGCAGTGCAGACAGCAGCTCACTTCAGGGACTGACTGATCGCTGATCAATAATGCTGAATAGTGTTGAGCGATACCTTCCGATATCAGGAAATATCGTATCGGATTGGATCGGACCGATACTCAAAAAGTATCGGATATCGCCGATTCCGATACCGGAAACCAATGCAAGTCAATGGGACACTAATATCGGAATGAAAATAAACCCTTTCTTTCCTTGTAGGTTAATTCTACATGAAGTAAAACAACTAAGAATAATGTAGAATGTATTATGCGAAAAGCCGGCAATTCATCAGCGGCATACACCGGTACCCGACAATTTACAACAGAAAGAATAGAGCTTCACACATAGATTAGATAGATAGAAACATGTCAGTCACATATATAATAAGTACAGTGATAGTGTTGGTTACTGTACTTGTCATTTAGTGTAAAGGATTTATATAAAAAAATAATAGTGTTTTCATGCACCGTCTCTTTAAGAAAGCCGGCCGGCAATTCAGCAGCGGTACCCGACAATTTACAATAGAAAGAATAGAGCTTCACACAAAGATTAGATAGATAGAAACATGTCAGTCACATATATATGAAGTACAGTGACAGTGTTGGTTACTGTACTTGTCATTTAGTGTAAAGGATTTATATAAAAAAATAATAGTGTTTTCATGCACCGTCTCTTTAAGAAAGCCGGCCGGCAATTCAGCAGCGGTACTCGACAATTTAGAATAGAAGGAATAGAGAATCATACATAGATTAGATAGATAGAAACATGTCAGTCACACATATAAGAAGCACAGTGACAGTGTTGATTACTGTACTTGTCATTTAGTGTAAAGGATTTATTTTAAAAAAAATTGGCGTGGGGTTCCTCTTAATTTTAGTCTCTAGCGGAGGTTAAGCAGACAGCTGGGGCAGATGTTTGAAGCCTGGGAAGGGGGTAATACCCACGGAGCTTCCCAGGCTACTAATATCAGCCCCCAGCTGAATACCTAGCCTTTACTAGCTATTAAAATGGGGGACCCCCCCAAAAAAATGACGTGGGGTCCCCCCTATTTTAATAGCTAGCAAAGGCTAGGCAGACAGCTGGGGGCTGATATTAATAGGCCAGGAAGGGTACCATGAATATTGGCCCCCTCCCAGGCTAGAAACACCAGCCGTCAGCCGCCCCAGAAATGGCGCATCCATAGGACCCTCTGAGGGCACCGCGGCGACTTCAAATGAACAGCTGATCGGCATCACCTGATACCGCAGCTGTTCATTTGAAATAACCGGCGGGAACGCGCAGCACAGAACGGGAAAGCCGGCGGTGAAGTCTTTTCACTGCCGGCTTCCCCGCCCGGGTTCTTCGCTCCCCGCTCCTTGGTGCTGCGCTCCCCGCCCGGTCCTAACTTACGATCGGGATGGGAGGTGGTAAGGGGAGCGGAGGATCGGGGTGGGAGGCTGCGGGGAAGCAGTATGGGGTTGTGTGATTGTTTAAAAGCCGGCTGGGATGGCATTCTGATGACAGGCTGGATCTCAGCTGAGCGCTGCCATCCAGCTTGTCATCCTTCAGAGAAACGGCAGAGCGCAGGCATTATGGGAACTTCCGATTCCGGTATTCGATATTGTAAAAGTATCGGAATTAAGTATCGGAATTCCGATACCGCGAATATCGGCCGATACCCGATATTTCAGTATCGGAATGCTCAACACTAATGCTGAATCTTTGCCTCTGCGATACCGCACCTGGAACAACCAGGGAGAGCGGTGCTGCTGTTGGTAAGTCTAATAGTGATTGGCAGCATCGCAGCCAATCAGTGTTAGTTTTGTTTGTGGCCTCTTCCCCGTGCTAACAGCAGAGCTGAGGTAATGAGCCATGATGTGCTGAGTAACAGCGCTCCTCCCTAACTGTGTCACAGGCTGACAGTGAGAAGCACAGGGAGATGGATGGCTGCCTGCTACACCACTCACCAAAGGTTAGATATATGTAGCTGAGCAGGATTATCACATAACTAAGTGACCCCCATCAACACCAACAGTGAGGGGCTTTACTCATTGGTGATAGAGAGTGAGAGGGCTCAGTCACTAAGGGAGGATTTCCCTTAATTTTTTGTTTCACCCCTGACTGACTGAGCCTCCCCTGTATTACCCCTGAGTGCCGCTGTATCAACCCTGACTGATGCCCACCCTGTACCACCCCTGACTGATATAATGTCCCCATTTTGGTATAATGTCCCCCATCCTGGGCTCCATGCTATAACCATGTCCCCCTTCTGGTATAATGTCCGCCATTCTGGTGTAATGTCACTCATCCTGGTATATTCTCCCCATCTTAATATACTGTAATGTTCCCAGCCTGGTATCTTATCTCCCATCCTGATATAATGTCCTTCATTCTGATATAATTTCCCCATCCTGATATAATGTCTGCCATCCTGATATAGTGTCCGCCATCCTTATGTAATGTCCGTCACCCGGATGTAATGTCCGCCATCCCAGTGTAATGTCCGCCATCCTGGTATAAGGTCTGCCATCCTGATATAATTTCCCCATCCTGATATAATGTCCGCCATCCTGATATAGTGTCCGACATCCTGATATAATGTCCGCCATCCTGATGCAATGTCCGCCATCTTTATGTAATGTCCGTCACCCCGATGTAATGTCCGCCATCCCAGTGTAATGTCCGCCATCCTGATATAGTGTCCGACATCCTGATATAATGTCCGCCATCCTGATATAGTGTCCGCCATCCTTATGTAATGTCTGTCACCCCGATGTAATGTCTGCCATCCCAGTATAATGTCCGCCATCCTGGTATAATGTCTGCCATCCTGGTATAAGGTCCGCCATCCTGGTATAAGGTCCGCCATCCTGGTATAAGGTCCGCCATCCTGGTATAATGTTCCCCCAGATGGTAGCTGACTTGAAGTTGGGAATTTTGTTGGGAATCTCTCTCAAGTAAAACTAACAGGTCAAGCAAATTCTTATCCTCTCTTGCTGACAACTTTATCTTCCAAAAGGTAGGGGAGAAAACAAGGGGATCTGCTACTTTGGATCTAATCCTTATAAACAGGGAGGAAATGGTTGAGGAGGTAAAGGTGGCTGGGACCCTAGGAGGCAGCGATCATGCTATTATAGAATTTTGGATAACTAGAGGAGGAAGACATGTGAAGTCTCAGACTTCAAGGTTAGATTTTAGAAAGGCAGATTTTAAGAGACTCAGAAAGAGAATAGGAGGGATCCAATGGCTGGATGTCCTTAAGGACAAAAATGTCCAGGAAGGATGGGAAATTTTTAAAAATGAGATTCTCAAAGCACAATCGTTAACAATCCCGAAAAGTAGGAAGAATGGGAAGCATTTAAGGAAACCAGGATGGATGAACACAGAACTTAAACACATGCTAAAAAGAAAGAAAGAAATGTTTATTAAATGGAAAGAGGGAGGCATATCTAAAGAAGATTATAATGCAGTCTGCAGATCCTGCAGGGCACGTATCAGGTTAGCTAAAGCTGACAATGAATTAAGGATTGCAAGAGATGTCAAAAGCAATAAAAAAGGATTTTGGGGGTATGTCAAAAGTAAAAGAAAAGTCAAAGATGCTATAGGATTTTTACAGGATGAAAATGGAGAAATGGTAAGAGAGGATGTTGAGAAGGCCGAACTTTTTAATTCCTATTTTGCATCTATTTTCTCTCAGAAAGAAAATGTAACATCAACTGATCTTCACTGTCCTTTAAAAGGAATAGAGGAATCCAAGTTATCTGTAAACAGAAAGATTGTGAGGGAATATTTAGCTAACATAAATGAGTTCAAGTCTCCAGGTCCAGATGAATTACACCCCAGAGTACTGAAGGAGATCGTAGAAGAAATTTTAGAACCACTCTCCATAATCTTTGAAAATTCTTGGAGAACAGGAGAAGTCCCAGAAGACTGGAGAAGAGCAAATGTTGTTCCTATCTTCAAAAAGGGGAAGAAGGTGGACCCAGGGAACTATAGGCCGGTGAGTCTGACTTCTATACCAGGAAAGATCTTTGAACAAATTATTAAACAACATGTATGTAAGTACATGGATAAGAATGAAGTGATTAACCAGAGTCAGCATGGGTTTGTAACTAACAAGTCATGTCAGACTAACTTAATTTCCTTCTATGACAGAATCACTGACTGGGTGGATCAGGGAAATGCTGTAGATATAGTATATCTTGACTTCAGCAAAGCATTTGACAAAGTATCTCACACCATCCTTATTGAAAAAATGACCAAGTGTGCAATGGACCAGGCAACTGTTAGGTGGATTCATAACTGGCTTAGTGATCGGACTCAAAGGGTGGTTGTAAATGGCTTCACATCAAGCTGGATGAATGTCTCAAGTGGGGTACCACAGGGCTCCGTCCTGGGACCTGTATTGTTCAACATCTTTATCAATGATTTAGATGAAGGAATTGAGGGTAAACTGATTAAATTTGCTGATGACACAAAGCTAGGAGGGATAGCTAATACTAGAGAAGAGAGAGAGAGGATTCAAAAAGACCTAAATAAACTGGAGCAGTGGGCAGCAACCAACAGAATGGTTTTTAACAGGGAAAAATGCAAAGTACTACATCTGGGCAATAAAAATGAAAAAAGCATATACAGAATGGGAGGAATAGAGCTAAGCAACAGTACATGTGAAAAAGACTTAGGTATACTAATAGATCATAGACTGAACATGAGTCAACAGTGTGATGCAGCAGCAAAAAAGGCAAATACAATTCTGGGATGTATTAACAGAAGCATACAGTCTAGATCACGTGAAGTCATTATCGGTCTTTACTCCTCTTTGGTCAGACCTCATCTGGAATACTGTGTACAGTTTTGGGCACCACATTTTAAAAAAGACATAGACAAACTGGAGCAAGTTCAGAGAAGAGCGACCAGAATGGTGACTGGTCTGCAAACCATGTCCTATGAGGAACGGTTGCAGGATTTGGGAATGTTTAGCTTGCAAAAAAGAAGACTGAGAGGAGACTTAATAGCTGTCTACAAATATGTCAAGGGCTGTCACATTGTAGAAGGATCATCTTTATTCTCATTTGCACAAGGAAAGACTAGAAGCAATGGGATGAAACTAAATGGGAGGAGACACAGATTAGATATTAGAAAAAACTTTTTGACAGTTAGGGTGATTAATGAGTGGAACAGGCTGCCACGAGAGGTGGTGAGTTCTCCTTCAATGGACGTCTTTAAACAGAGGCTGGACAGACATCTGTCTGAGATGATCTAGTGAATCCTGCTTTGAGCAGGGGGTTGGACCAGATGACCCAGGAGGTCCCTTCCAACTCTACCATTCTATGATTCTATGATTCTATGATTCTAAGTGCAGGGAGCCGGCGGGTCTCTGCGTCACAATACATTTCAGCAGAATGTGTGTCAGAGAATGCACATCCAGGTGAAATTGGTGTCGTCGGGCCACGCACAAGCATGGGTCTGGTCCCGGTTGTACCCTCTATGACCGCGATCATTACGCCCCTGCTTGTTTTGTATGTTTTAATATAACAGTAACAGTATTGCAGTATATAGTGGAAATAATGATCCCATATGAATCCAGCCTAATGCTGGATATCACAGGAGTATCAAGATGGGTGTGCACAGCTGAATGGTCACCATACAGGCACATGCCCGCTGTATGTTGCGTGTGCACAGCTGAATGGTCACCATACAGGCACATGCCCGCTGTATGTTGCGTGTGTACAGCTGAATGGTCACCATACAGGCACATGCCCGCTGTATGTTGCGTGTGCACAGCTGAATGGTCACCATACAGGCACATGCCCGCTGTATGTTGCGTGTGTACAGCTGAATGGTCACCATACAGGCACATGCCCGCTGTATGTTGCGTGCGCACAGCTGAATGGTCACCATACAGGCACATGCCCGCTGTATGTTGCGTGTGCACAGCTGAATGGTCACCATACAGGCACATGCCCGCTGTATGTTGTGTGTGCACAGCTGAATGGTCACCATACAGGCACATGCCCGCTGTATATTGCGTGTGAAGTGGTCTCCACTCCTGAGCCAACTCCACACACGTGGACCCTGCTGTGGACGTACTGGTACTGTATGTTCATCTGTGCCAAGGGATTAATATATTTCTAATTGATTTCATGTATGTGCCTGGGGACAGGAGCACCCTGGCACTCGCTGTCTTAAAAAAGGCGCGGAACAAATGCATTCATATTAAAACCATTTTTACATGCAGAAAAAGTTGCAATTTGTACAAAATTATATTACTATGCAACATTTGACCCACTGGATGTCAGCTCTTTTTTAGCATTGAGACGTGTGCTACCATGCTTAAAATGTTCTGCTTAAATAATTTGCACCAAATGTATCATTAGTGACGAAATGTGATAAATATGGAATAATGGAGTTGAAGTGAGTACAAAAGATTTTGCTCAAATTCTGCCATTTTTGATAAATGTGAACCATTGTGTTTTTATGTTACACCACAATACTAGCATATTTTATCTCACAATTGGTGGGCTTGTATTATTTCTATGTAGTTACATATTGGGCCCCAGGAATAATTTCCTCTGGTGGGCCCAAGGCTCAGCAGTACGACGCTGCACCTGAGTATGGAGCTAGCATTGGAGAGACCCCCTCTGCTCTGCGATCTTGCCCCTCTGTCTGATACACTGTGACTGGCAGCTGCCTACAGGCCTGTGTCTGGTGTCTCTGAGGGGGCAGCAGCTGCCTACAGGCCTGTGTCTGGTGTCTCTGAGGGGGCAGCAGCCACCTACAGGCCTGTGTCTAGTGTCTCTGAGGGGGCAGCAGCCGCCTACAGACCTGTGTCTAGTGTCTCTGAGGGGGCAGCAGCCGCCTACAGGCCTGTGTCTAGTGTCTCTGAGGGGGCAGCAGCAGCCTACAGGCCTGTGTCTAGTGTCTCTGAGGGGGCAGCAGCCGCCTACAGGCCTGTGTCTAGTGTCTCTGAAGGGGCAGCAGCCACCTACAGGCCTGTGTCTAGTGTCTCTGAGGGGGCAGCAGCCGCCTACAGGCCTGTGTCTAGTGTCTCTGAGGGGGCAGCAGCCACCTACAGGCCTGTGTCTAGTGTCTCTGAGGGGGCAGCAGCCACCTACAGGCCTGTGTCTAGTGTCTCTGAGGGGGCAGCAGCCGCCTACAGGCCTGTGTCTAGTGTCTCTGAGGGGGCAGCAGCCACCTACAGGCCTGTGTCTGGTGTCTCTGAGGGGGCAGCAGCCGCCTACAGGCCTGTGTCTAGTGTCTCTGAGGGGGCAGCAGCCGCCTACAGGCCTGTGTCTAGTGTCTCTGAGGGGGCAGCAGCAGCCTACAGGCCTGTGTCTAGTGTCTCTGAGGGGGCAGCAGCTGCCTACAGGCCTGTGTCTAGTGTCTCTGAGGGGGCAGCAGCAGCCTTACAGGCCTGTGTCTGGTGTCTCTGAGGGGGCAGCAGCCGCTTACAGGCCTGAGTCTAGTGTCTCTGAGGGGGCAGCAGCAGCCTACAGGCCTGTGTCTAGTGTCTCTGAGGGGGCAGCAGCTGCCTACAGGCCTGTGTCTAGTGTCTCTGAGGGGGCAGCAGCTGCCTACAGGCCTGTGTCTAGTGTCTCTGAGGGGGCAGCAGCCGCCTACAGGCCTGTGTCTAGTGTCTCTGAGGGGGCAGCAGCTGCCTACAGGCCTGTGTCTAGTGTCTCTGAGGGGGCAGCAGCTGCCTACAGGCCTGTGTCTGGTGTCTCTGAGGGGGCAGCAGCCGCCTACAGGCCTGTGTCTAGTGTCTCTGAGGGGGCAGCAGCAGCCTACAGGCCTGTGTCTAGTGTCTCTGAGGGGGCAGCAGCCGCCTACAGGCCTGTGTCTAGTGTCTCTGAGGGGGCAGCAGCCGCGTACAGGCCTGTGTCTAGAGTCTCTGAGGGGGCAGCAGCCACCTACAGGCCTGTGTCTGGTGTCTCTGAGGGGGCAGCACCCGCCTACAGGCCTGTGTCTAGTGTCTCTGAGGGGGCAGCAGCCGCCTACAGGCCTGTGTCTAGTGTCTCTGAGGGGGCAGCAGCTGCCTACAGGCCTGTGTCTAGTGTCTCTGAGGGGGCAGCAGCAGCCTACAGGCCTGTGTCTAGTGTCTCTGAGGGGGCAGCAGCCGCCTACAGGCCTGTGTCTAGTGTCTCTGAGGGGGCAGCAGCCGCCTACAGGCCTGTGTCTGGTGTCTCTGAGGGGGCAGCAGCTGCCTACAGGCCTGTGTCTAGTGTCTCTGAGGGGGCAGCAGCAGCCTACAGGCCTGTGTCTAGTGTCTCTGAGGGGGCAGCAGCCGCCTACAGGCCTGTGTCTAGTGTCTCTGAGGGGGCAGCAGCCGCCTACAGGCCTGTGTCTAGTGTCTCTGAGGGGGCAGCAGCCGCCTACAGGCCTGTGTCTAGTGTCTCTGAGGGGGCAGCACCCGCCTACAGGCCTGTGTCTAGTGTCTCTGAGGGGGCAGCAGCCGCCTACAGGCCTGTGTCTAGTGTCTCTGAGGGAGCAGCAGCCGCCTACAGGCCTGTGTCTAGTGTCTCTGGGTGGGCAGCAGCTGCCTACAGGCCTGTGTCTAGTGTTTCTGAGGGGGCAGCAGCTGCCTACAGGCCTGTGTCTGGTGTCTCTGAGGGGGCAGCAGCTGCCTACAGGCCTGTGTCTAGTGTTTCTGAGGGGGCAGCAGCCGCCTACAGGCCTGTGTCTAGTGTCTCTGAGGGGGCAGCAGCTGCCTACAGGCCTGTGTCTAGTGTCTCTGAGGGGGCAGCAGCCGCCTACAGGCCTGTGTCTAGTGTCTCTGAGGGGGCAGCAGCCGCCTACATGCCTGTGTCTAGTGTCTCTGAGGGGGCAGCTGTCGCCTACAGGCCTGTGTCTAGTGTCTCTGAGGGGGCAGCAGCCGCCTACAGGCCTGTGTCTAGTGTCTCTGAGGGTGCAGCAGCCGCCTACAGGCCTGTGTCTAGTGTCTCTGAGGGGGCAGCAGCCGCCTACAGGCCTGTGTCTAGTGTCTCTGAGGGGGCAGCAGCCGCCTACAGGCCTGTGTCTAGTGTCTCTGAGGGGGCAGCAGCCGCCTACAGGCCTGTGTCTAGTGTCTCTGAGGGGGCAGCAGCAGCCTACAGGCCTGTGTCTAGTGTCTCTGAGGGGGCAGCAGCTGCCTACAGGCCTGTGTCTAGTGTCTCTGAGGGGGCAGCAGCAGCCTTACAGGCCTGTGTCTGGTGTCTCTGAGGGGGCAGCAGCCGCTTACAGGCCTGAGTCTAGTGTCTCTGAGGGGGCAGCAGCAGCCTACAGGCCTGTGTCTAGTGTCTCTGAGGGGGCAGCAGCTGCCTACAGGCCTGTGTCTAGTGTCTCTGAGGGGGCAGCAGCTGCCTACAGGCCTGTGTCTAGTGTCTCTGAGGGGGCAGCAGCCGCCTACAGGCCTGTGTCTAGTGTCTCTGAGGGGGCAGCAGCTGCCTACAGGCCTGTGTCTAGTGTCTCTGAGGGGGCAGCAGCTGCCTACAGGCCTGTGTCTGGTGTCTCTGAGGGGGCAGCAGCCGCCTACAGGCCTGTGTCTAGTGTCTCTGAGGGGGCAGCAGCAGCCTACAGGCCTGTGTCTAGTGTCTCTGAGGGGGCAGCAGCCGCCTACAGGCCTGTGTCTAGTGTCTCTGAGGGGGCAGCAGCCGCGTACAGGCCTGTGTCTAGAGTCTCTGAGGGGGCAGCAGCCACCTACAGGCCTGTGTCTGGTGTCTCTGAGGGGGCAGCACCCGCCTACAGGCCTGTGTCTAGTGTCTCTGAGGGGGCAGCAGCCGCCTACAGGCCTGTGTCTAGTGTCTCTGAGGGGGCAGCAGCTGCCTACAGGCCTGTGTCTAGTGTCTCTGAGGGGGCAGCAGCAGCCTACAGGCCTGTGTCTAGTGTCTCTGAGGGGGCAGCAGCCGCCTACAGGCCTGTGTCTAGTGTCTCTGAGGGGGCAGCAGCCGCCTACAGGCCTGTGTCTGGTGTCTCTGAGGGGGCAGCAGCTGCCTACAGGCCTGTGTCTAGTGTCTCTGAGGGGGCAGCAGCAGCCTACAGGCCTGTGTCTAGTGTCTCTGAGGGGGCAGCAGCCGCCTACAGGCCTGTGTCTAGTGTCTCTGAGGGGGCAGCAGCCGCCTACAGGCCTGTGTCTAGTGTCTCTGAGGGGGCAGCAGCCGCCTACAGGCCTGTGTCTAGTGTCTCTGAGGGGGCAGCACCCGCCTACAGGCCTGTGTCTAGTGTCTCTGAGGGGGCAGCAGCCGCCTACAGGCCTGTGTCTAGTGTCTCTGAGGGAGCAGCAGCCGCCTACAGGCCTGTGTCTAGTGTCTCTGGGTGGGCAGCAGCTGCCTACAGGCCTGTGTCTAGTGTTTCTGAGGGGGCAGCAGCTGCCTACAGGCCTGTGTCTGGTGTCTCTGAGGGGGCAGCAGCTGCCTACAGGCCTGTGTCTAGTGTTTCTGAGGGGGCAGCAGCCGCCTACAGGCCTGTGTCTAGTGTCTCTGAGGGGGCAGCAGCTGCCTACAGGCCTGTGTCTAGTGTCTCTGAGGGGGCAGCAGCCGCCTACAGGCCTGTGTCTAGTGTCTCTGAGGGGGCAGCAGTCGCCTACATGCCTGTGTCTAGTGTCTCTGAGGGGGCAGCTGTCGCCTACAGGCCTGTGTCTAGTGTCTCTGAGGGGGCAGCAGCCGCCTACAGGCCTGTGTCTAGTGTCTCTGAGGGGGCAGCAGCCGCCTACAGGCCTGTGTCTAGTGTCTCTGAGGGGGCAGCAGCCGCCTACAGGCCTGTGTCTAGTGTCTCTGAGGGGGCAGCAGCCGCCTACAGGCCTGTGTCTAGTGTCTCTGAGGGGGCAGCAGCCGCCTACAGGCCTGTGTCTAGTGCCTCTGAGGGGGCAGCAGCCGCCTACAGGCCTGTGTCTAGTGTCTCTGAGGGGGCAGCAGCCGCATACTGCCACCCCTTTCACACAGCTCCAACAAGCGCCTGGGGCAAGATGCTCATCTCACCTCATGACAGAAGCAGCCCTGGTTGACATATAGAGAATGATTAGAAGGAATGATGGTGCAGAGAACCGGTACAGTACAGACCAAAAGTTTGGACACACCTTCTTATTTAAAGAGTTTTCTGTATTTTCTTTACTATGAAAATTGTACATTCACACTGAAGGCGTCAAAATTATGAATTAACACATGTGGAATTATATACTTAACAAAAAAGTGTGAAACAACTGAAAATATGTCTTATATTCTAGGTTCTTCAAAGTAGCCACCTTTTGCTCTGATGACTGCTTTGCACACTCTTGGCATTCTCTTGATGAGCTTCAAGAGGTAGTCACCGGAAATGGTCTTCCAACAATCTTGAAGGAGTTCCCAGAGATGCTTAGCACTTGTTGGCCCTTTTGCCTTCACTCTGCGGTCCAGCTCACCGCAAACCATCTCGATTGGGTTCAGGTCTGGTGACTGTGGAGGCCAGGTCATCTGGCGTAGCCCCCCATCACTCTCCTTCTTGGTTAAATAGCCCTTACACAGCCTGGAGGTGTGTGTGGGGTCATTGTCCTGTTGAAAAATAAATGATGGTCCAACTAAACGCAAACCAGATGGAATAGCATGCCGCTGCAAGATGCTGTGGTAGCCATGCTGGTTCAGTATGCCTTCAATTTTGAATAAATCCCCAACAGTGTCACCAGCAAAGCACCATCACACCATCACACCTCCTCCTCCATGCTTCACGGTGGGAACCAGGCATGTAGAGTCCATCCGTTCACCTTTTCTGCGTCGCACAAAGACACAGTGGTTGGAACCAAAGATCTCAGATTTGGACTCATCAGACCAAAGCACAGATTTCCACTGGTCTAATGTCCATTCCTTGTGTTCTTTAGCACAAACAAGTCTCTTCTGCTTGTTGCCTGTCCTTAGCTGTGATTTCCTAGCAGCTATTTTACCATGAAGGCCTGTTGCACAAAGTCTCCTCTTAACAGTTGTTGAAGAGATGTGTCTGCTGCTAGAACTCTGTGTGGCATTGACCTGGTCTCTAATCTGAGCTGCTGTTCACCTAAGATTTCTGAGGCTGGTGACTCAGATAAACTTATCCTCAGAAGCAGAGGTGACTCTTGGTCTTCCTTTCCTGGGACGGTCCTCATGTGAGCCAGTTTCTTTGTAGCGCTTGATGGTTTTTACAACTGCACTTGGGGACACTTTCAAAGTTTTCCCAATTTTTCGGACTGACTGACCTTCATTTCTTAAAGTAATGATGGCCACTCGTTTTTCTTTACTTAGCTGCTTTTTTCTTGCCATAATACAAATTCTAACAGTCTATTCAGTAGGACTATCAGCTGTGTATCCACCAGACTTCTGCACAACACAACTGATGGTCCCAACCTCATTTATAAAGCAAGAAATCACACTTATTAAACCTGACAGGGCACACCTGTGAAGGGAAAACCATTTCCGGTGACTACCTCTTGAAGCTCATCAGGAGAATGCCAAGAGTGTGCAAAGCAGTCATCAAAGCAAAAGGTGGCTACTTTGAAGAACCTAGAATATAAGACATATTTTCAGTTGTTTCACACTTTTTTGTTAAGTCATAGAATCATAGAATCATAGAATGGTAGAGTTGGAAGGGACCTCCTGGGTCATCTGGTCCAACCCCCTGCTCAAAGCAGGATTCACTAAATCATCTCAGACAGATGTCTGTCCAGCCTCTGTTTGAAGACGTCCATTGAAGGGGAACTCACCACCTCTCGTGGCAGCCTGTTCCACTCATTAATCACCCTAACTGTCAAAAAGTTTTTTCTAATATCTAATCTGTGTCTCCTCCCATTTAGTTTCATCCCATTGCTTCTAGTCTTTCCTTGTGCAAATGAGAATAAAGATGATCCTTCTACAATGTGACAGCCCTTGACATATTTGTAGACAGCTATTAAGTCTCCTCTCAGTCTTCTTTTTTGCAAGCTAAACATTCCCAAATCCTGCAACCGTTCCTCATAGGACATGGTTTGCAGACCAGTCACCATTCTGGTCGCTCTTCTCTGAACTTGCTCCAGTTTGTCTATGTCTTTTTTAAAATGTGGTGCCCAAAACTGTACACAGTATTCCAGATGAGGTCTGACCAAAGAGGAGTAAAGACCGATAATGACTTCACGTGATCTAGACTGTATGCTTCTGTTAATACATCCCAGAATTGTATTTGCCTTTTTTGCTGCTGCATCACACTGTTGACTCATGTTCAGTCTATGATCTATTAGTATACCTAAGTCTTTTTCACATGTACTGTTGCTTAGCTCTATTCCTCCCATTCTGTATATGCTTTTTTCATTTTTATTGCCCAGATGTAGTACTTTGCATTTTTCCCTGTTAAAAACCATTCTGTTGGTTGCTGCCCACTGCTCCAGTTTATTTAGGTCTTTTTGAATCCTCTCTCTCTCTTCTCTAGTATTAGCTATCCCTCTTAGCTTTGTGTCATCAGCAAATTTAATCAGTTTACCCTCAATTCCTTCATCTAAATCATTGATAAATATGTTGAACAATACAGGTCCTAGGACGGAGCCCTGTGGTACCCCACTTGAGACATTCATCCAGCTGGATGTGAAGCCATTTACAACCACCCTTTGAGTCCGATCACTAAGCCAGTTATGAATCCACCTAACAGTTGCCTGGTCCATTGCATACTTGGTCATTTTTTCAATAAGGATGGTGTGAGATACTTTGTCAAATGCTTTGCTGAAGTCAAGATATACTATATCTACAGCATTTCCCTGATCCACCCAGTCAGTGATTCTGTCATAGAAGGAAATTAAGTTAGTCTGACATGACTTGTTAGTTACAAACCCATGCTGACTCTGGTTAATTACTTCATTCTTATCCAGGTACTTACATACATGTTGTTTAATAATTTGTTCAAAGATCTTTCCTGGTATAGAAGTCAGACTCACCGGCCTATAGTTCCCTGGGTCCATCTTCTTCCCCTTTTTGAAGATAGGAACAACATTTGCTCTTCTCCAGTCTTCTGGGACTTCTCCTGTTCTCCAAGAATTTTCAAAGATTATGGAGAGTGGTTCTAAAATTTCTTCTATGATCTCCTTCAGTACTCTGGGGTGTAATTCATCTGGACCTGGAGACTTGAACTCATTTATGTTAGCTAAATATTCCCTCACAATCTTTCTGTTTACATATAACTTGGATTCCTCTATTCCTTTAAAAGGACAGTGAAGATCAGTTGATGTTACATTTTCTTTCTGAGAGAAAACAGATGCAAAATAGGAGTTAAAAAGTTCGGCCTTCTCAACATCCTCTCTTACCATTTCTCCATTTTCATCCTGTAAAAATCCTATAGCATCTTTGACTTTTTTTTTACTTTTGACATACCCCCAAAATCCTTTTTAATTGCTTTTGACATCTCTTGCAAGCCTTAATTCATTGTCAGCTTTAGCTAACCTGATACGTGCCCTACAGGATCTGCAGACTGCATTATAATCTTCTTTAGATATGCCTCCCTCTTTCCATTTAATAAACATTTCTTTCTTTCTTTTTAGCATGTGTTTAAGTTCTGTGTTCATCCATCCTTGTTTCCTTAAATGCTTCCCATTCTTCCTACTTTTCGGGATTGTTAACGATTGTGCTTTGAGAATCTCATTTTTAAAAATTTCCCATCCTTCCTGGACATTTTTGTCCTTAAGGACATCCAGCCATTGGATCCCTCCTATTCTCTTTCTGAGTCTCTTAAAATCTGCCTTTCTAAAATCTAACCTTGAGGTTTGAGTCTTCACATATCTTCCTCCTCTAGTTATCCAAAATTCTATAATAGCATGATCGCTGCCTCCTAGGGTCCCAGCCACCTTTACCTCCTCAACCATTTCCTCCCTGTTTATAAGGATTAGATCCAAAGTAGCAGATCCCTTTGTTTTCTCCCCTACCTTTTGGAAGATAAAGTTGTCAGCAAGAGAGGATAAGAATTTGCTTGACCTGTTAAGTTTTACTTGAGATTCCCAACAAATGTCTGGATAGTTGAAATCTCCCATGACCACTACGTCATATTTTTTTGAGAACTTGGTCATTTGATACATAAAGAGTTCATCCATATCTTCAGCTTGCCCAGGTGGCCTGTAGTAAATGCCTACAATGGTGTCCTTTCCGTTGTTCTCTCCTTGTATTCTTACCGTTTCCACAGAACTCCCAGTCTCTGAAGCTTCAATCTCTGTGCAGATATACGCTTTTCTAACATACAATGCAACACCTCCTCCTCGTTTATCAAGTCTGTTTCTTGCAAATAAGTTGTATCCTTTTAGCTTTTTATTCCAATCATGTGTATCGTCCCACCAAGTTTCAGTGATTCCAATGACATCATATTCCTTTTCCTGCGTTAGTAGTTCCAATTCTCCTTGTTTGTTGCCCATGCTTTGTGCATTTGTATAAAAACATTTTAGTTTGTGATTGGTTTCTCTTCCTCCCATATTTTTATTATTTAAATTGTTTTGTCTTTGTTCTTCCTTTCCACTTCCAGTAGCAGAGATCTCAATAGTATTTGTCAGCTGTATGGCTTTTTCTGGCCTTTTGCTTCCCTTCCCACATTGTTCTAGTTTAAAGCTCTCCTGATGAGTGTAGCAAGGCGACTTCCAAATACATGTTTTCCAGTCTTCGTAAGGTGCACCCCATCTCTAGCAAGTAGTCCATCGTATAGGTAATTCATTCCGTGATCCAGAAATCCAAATCCTTGTTGACGGCACCATCGACGTAGCCAGTTGTTCACCTGTAGAATCTTATTCCACCTCATTGTTCCATGGCCATCCACTGGGAGGATGGATGAGAAGACCACCTGCGCTCCCAATTCTTTCACTTTCTTGCCTAAGTCTTCAAAGTCACTGCAGATGGTTTCCAGGTCCTTTCTTGCGGTGTCATTTGTCCCCACATGTATTAGCAGGAATGGGTAGTGATCTGTAGGTCTGAAGAGTCTTGATATCCTGTCAGACACATCTTTAATTTTTGCTCCTGGAAGACAGCACATTTCTCTTGAGGTTATGTCTGGTCTGCAGATAGCGGCCTCTGTTCCTCTTAACAGGGAATCCCCCATGACCACCACTCTCCGTTTTTTCTTCACAACATTCTTCTTTCTCCATCCAGGAGGATTCTGAGGGCTTACAAGGTTATTCATTGTTTGCAAAGTCTTATTTTGCTGTATTTCTTCATGGTTCTCCTGCGTGAGAGCCTGGTACTGGTTCTGAGCAGTATGGGTGCTGACTGCCTCTCGATCCTCCTGCTTCTGTGGGTCACAGGCTTCCATTCCTCTGTTTCGTCAGGTGCAGTTCGAATTTCTTCTCTTTCTGAATCATGAAGAGATAATTCTGCTCTGTCTAAGAACTCTTCACCTTCCTTAATGATTTTCAAGGTAGTTAACCTCTCTTCTAGATTTCGCAACTTTTCCTCCAACAGGGACACAAGCTTGCATTTCTGGCATGTGAAGTTTGGCTTTTCCACTGGCAAGTCTGTGAACATGTAGCAGGATATGCAGCTCACCAAATGGCTCCTGGACTCTTCCATGTTCTTACTCTTAATGTTCTGAAAACAGTGAAAAAAGCTTAAAAATGCGCGCGCATGTGTTAATTCATAGTTTTGATGCCTTCAGTGTGAATGTACAATTTTCATAGTCATGAAAATACAGAAAAATCTTTACATGAGAAGGTGTGTCCAAACTTTTGGTCTGTACTGTATATACCGTATTTTTCAAACTATAAGACGCACAGGACCATAAGACGCACCTATGTTTTAGAAGAGGAAAATAAAAAAATAAAAATTTAAGCAGAAAAAGGGGTCATGATGCACTTTTAAGGGGGGGGGGTCTTCTGCTGACACTGGTATAGGGGTAATGTCCCCCAATTCTGACAATATCCCCCATCCTGGTATATATGCCCCCCCTTCCTTTTATACATGGTCCCCATCCCCATCCTGATATGCCTGGCATCCCCCCATCCTGGTATGCCTGGCATCCCTCCATCCTGGTATGCCTGGCATCCCTCCATCCTGGTATGCATGGCACCCCTCATCCTTATCCTGGTATGCATGGCTCCCCTCATCCCTATCCTGGTATGCATGGCACCCCTCATCCCTGTCCTGGTATGCATGGCACCCCTCATCCCTATCCTAGTATGCATGGCACCCCTCATCCCCATCCTAGTATGCATGGCACAGCAATCCCCATCCTGGTATTGTTATGCACACGCCCGGGCTGAGCGGCGTGTGCGTGTGATTGTAGTGATTCCACTGGACCGTGCCGGAGAGTGAATGCCTGGAGGGGCGTAACTAGGTATACACCCGATCCGACCAGGGTCGCACGACGGCATACGACGCCAGTGCACCAAGGAGGAACCGAGCAGAGGGACCAGGTGCTACTCCAGGACAGACCCCGGACACGGCTGTTGACCCACACAGGGGAATACAGGAACAGACTGGTAGGCTGGCACACAGACTGGTGGGTATAGGCAGGCACGACTGGTATGCAGGCAGGCGGGTATGCAGGCCGGGGGGTACAGGCAAGCACAGCTAGAGTGCAGACAGGGAGGCACTAGCAGGTAGGAACACAGGCGGGATAGGACCCAGTACACACTGGGACTCAGGAACAATACAGGCAGAGGGGTACAGGCAAGCACAGCTAGAGTGCAGACAGGGAGGCACTAGCAGGTAGGGACACTGGCGGGATAGGACCCAGTACACACTGAGACTCAGGAACAGAACCACAGATGTGGCGGACAAACACAGCAGAGTGAGGCCGCCCAGAGAGGTGAGCGAGAACAGGGCAGGACAAGGCCGCCTGGAGCGGTGAGCAAAGGATCAGAGCTGAGCGAGACTGCCGGAGCAGTGAGCAAGAGTAAAGCAGGACGAGACCGCCTGGAGCGGTGAGCAAGAGTGGAGCAAGACTGCCGGAGCAGTGAGCAAAAGGATAAGAGCGGAGCGAGACTGCCGGAGCAGTGAGCAAAAAGGGTCAGAGCGGAGCAAGGCTGCCGGAGCAGCGAGCAAAGGAGTCAGAGCAGGGTAGAACCGCCGGAGCGGTGAGCAAAGGAGTCAGAGCAGGCTAGAACCGCCGAAGCGGTGAGCAAAGGAGTCAGAGCAGGCTAGAACCGCCGGAGCGGTGAGCAAAGGAGTCAGAGCAGGCTAGAACCGCCGGAGCGGTGAGCAAAGGAGTCAGAGCAGGCTAGAACCGCCGGAGCGGTGAGTAAAGGAGTCAGAGCAGGCTAGAACCGCCGGAGCGGTGAGCAAAGGAGTCAGAGCAGGCTAGAACCGCCGGAGCGGTGAGCAAAGGAGTCAGAGCTGGCAAGGCTGAGCAGGGGGGACAGGGCTCTGTTCACACGGAACAGACAGGAAGGGAAAGGCAGAGCCAGATACTCACAGAGTACTTGCAGAGAAGTAGCGAGTGGACCACAAACTCACAAACGGGAGTACAGAGACAACAAGCAGGAGTTAGGTACGAGTTCAGACTCTGCAGAAAAAGGAAGGGAACGGACATAGAGGCAAAACAGGTAAAGGATAGGAGAGAGTTCAGACTGGAACTGAGTGTACGGAGGAGACCGACACTGCAGCAAAATACAGGAGCGGGTCTGGGAATACGGCCCCCAGAGAGGCAGGACGAACAGGCAAGGAGCGTGTTCAGACAGGACAGACAAGATACAGGAGCGGGTCTAGGTAATCGGCCCCTAGAAGGCGGGAGGAACAGGCTAGGAGCGTGTTCAGACAGGTCAGACAAGATACAGGAACAGGTCTAGGTAATCGGCCCCTAGAAGGCAGGAGGAACAGGCTAGGAGCGTGTTCAGACAGGCCTGGAAATACAGCCTCCAGGATAGGCAGAAAAGAGAACACAGAACGGGACCTGGCACCTTCAGAGTGCAAGCACACACTGAAAGAAACACTATGCTCAGGCAGGAATAGATGGGAGCAGCTGAGCTATATACCAGGTGACAGACAGCAATAGGCTGAGGACGCACAAGGGGTGTGACCCACAGCAGGTACAAAAAGCAGGAAGTGATCGGGCGCCGCCCTTAAGCAGCAGAAACAGACACAAACAGACAGCATGGAGGGAAGCCAGAGAGACATTCTGGACAGTAGATCAAGTGCGCGCTCTTGCACAGTGGGAGATGGACCACTATGCAAGGACGCCGCCAGGTATGTTACAGTACCCCCCCCCTTACGCCCCCTCTTCTTCAGGCCTGCCAGAATCTTCCGCAGGGAATTCGAGGGCCAATTCTTCACTTCGAAGAGATCACTTCCACTGTCCACCGGAAAAACTGGTCTCCTCTGGGTAGCTAGGATGCTACCTCCCATCCAGCCACCCTTAGCAACAGACGAAACGGGTGGAGTACCAGGAACAGCACACAAGGAAGTCTCTCTCCACATATTTTCAGGTGGCACCCCAGAGGGTACAGGAGACAACTGGAAGTCCTCCACCGGGTTGGAGGGGGACAGAGACTTGGGGGTAATCTCTGCTTCGAGGTACATCTTGTCAAGCTCACAGGAAGAAATAGACGGGTTATCAGGTACATAATGAGGAAAAGTCACTGTCTCTTTGTTATCTGGTGGTACCCCGGAGGATTCAGGAAACAACTGGAGGTCCTCCGCCGGGTCAGAAGAGTGCAGAGGCTCAGAGAAAACATCTGCTTCAGAGTACACTAGGTCGGACTCACTGGACGAAGCAGGCGAGGTATCGGGTACCGAGTATAGGAAAGTCTCTGTCCATTCTCCACCAGGTGGCACCCCGAAGGGTTCTGGAGACAACTGGCGGTCCTCCGCCTGGTCAGAGGGGTGTAGAGACTCACGGGTAACCTCTGCTTCAGAGTACACTAGGTCGGACTCACTGGACGAAGCAAGCGAGGTATCAGATCCAGGATATAGGAAAGTCTCTGTCCATTTACCACCAGGTGGCACCCCGAAGGGTTCTGGAGACAACTGGAGGTCCTCCGCCTGGTCAGAGGAGTGTAGAGACTCGGGAGTAACCACTGCTTCGGAGTACACTAGGTTGGACTCACTGGACGAAGCGAGCGAGGTATCAGGTACAGAGTATAGGAGAGTCTCTGTCCTTTCGCTACCAGGTAGCACCCCGAAGGGTTCAGGAGACAACTGGAGGTCCTCCGCCTGGTCGGAGGGGTGTAGAGACTCGGGGGTAACTACCACTTTGGGGTACCCATTGTCAGGCTCACAGGACGAAGCGGACAAAGTATCGAGTACCGGGTGTAGAGAATTCTCTCTCCATTTGTCATCGAGTGGTATCCCGGAGGATTCAGGAGGCAACAGGGGGTCCTCCGCCAGGTAGTAGAGGTGCACAGACTCTGAGGTAACCACAGCTTTGGAGCATCCTTGGACATGCACACCGGTTAAAGTGGGTGAAGCATCTGATGCCGGGTGCAAGAAGTTCTCCTGTGTGGAGTCTGGATGGGCAGAAGTCTCTTCGGGCAGGAGAACTGGTGCACTACCCACGCACATTACCCGTTGGGGCTTCTCCGGGATACAGGGAGATGAAGCTTCAGTAGGGACTTCAAGGTTGGGGTCAGGAGGTCTCAGGGAGGACAGACCCTGGCGTGACGGCTTGCCTCTACGTTTAGCACGTCTGGACTGCCTCTTGAGGTTGGGAGAAGTATTCCGGAAAGCGTAGTCACCCTGTGAGGATTCTGGGTGGGCAGTAGTCTCATTGGGCTGGAGGACTATTGCGCTACCCACACACATTACCCATTGGGGCTGCTCCGGGATATTGGGAAGTGAAGCTTCAGCAGGAGCCTCCGGGTTAGGATCATCGAAGACCATTAGAAAGGCCACCAGGAAGGCCATTAGGTCCAGGAGGATCGGATCCTGTGTTTCATATAGGGGGTTGATCCATTCCAAGGCATCACCCGCCAGGTAAGACATAATGAATGCCACCTTAACCCGATCGGTGGGAAAACATAGAGGGTAGAACTTGAAGTGTAGCATGCATTGCTCCACAAATGCACGACTTTGTCTAGGATCCCCATAATAACGTAGCGGATCCGCGGGAACGAGAGCAGATAGATCCATCTGGACGGGTGCGTAATTCGCCTGGAACTCAGCTAAAGGAAAAAAAAAAATTTATTTATTTTAATGCATGTATTCGCTGGAAAACTTCTCAGAGAGCGAAGGCCGTGGGGCTCAACGGGAACCATTGCCTGAGCATGCTGTTATGCACACGCCCGGGCTGAGCGGCGTGTGCGTGTGATTGTAGTGATTCCACTGGACCGTGCCGGAGAGTGAATGCCTGGAGGGGCGTAACTAGGTATTCACCCGATCCGACCAGGGTCGCACGACGGCATACGACGCCAGTGCACCAAGGAGGAACCGAGCAGAGGGACCAGGTGCTACTCCAGGACAGACCCCGGACACGGCTGTTGACCCACACAGGGGAATACAGGAACAGACTGGTAGGCTGGCACACAGACTGGTGGGTATAGGCAGGCACGACTGCTATGCAGGCAGGCGGGTATGCAGGCCGGGGGGTACAGGCAAGCACAGCTAGAGTGCAGACAGGGAGGCACTAGCAGGTAGGAACACAGGCGGGATAGGACCCAGTACACACTGGGACTCAGGAACAATACAGGCAGAGGGGTACAGGCAAGCACAGCTAGAGTGCAGACAGGGAGGCACTAGCAGGTAGGGACACTGGCGGGATAGGACCCAGTACACACTGAGACTCAGGAACAGAACCACAGATGTGGCGGACAAACACAGCAGAGTGAGGCCGCCCAGAGAGGTGAGCGAGAACAGGGCAGGACAAGGCCGCCTGGAGCGGTGAGCAAAGGATCAGAGCTGAGCGAGACTGCCGGAGCAGTGAGCAAGAGTAAAGCAGGACGAGACCGCCTGGAGCGGTGAGCAAGAGTGGAGCAAGACTGCCGGAGCAGTGAGCAAAAGGATAAGAGCGGAGCGAGACTGCCGGAGCAGTGAGCAAAAAGGGTCAGAGCGGAGCAAGGCTGCCGGAGCAGCGAGCAAAGGAGTCAGAGCAGGCTAGAACCGCCGGAGCGGTGAGCAAAGGAGTCAGAGCAGGCTAGAACCGCCGGAGCGGTGAGCAAAGGAGTCAGAGCAGGCTAGAACCGCCGGAGCGGTGAGCAAAGGAGTCAGAGCAGGCTAGAACCGCCGGAGCGGTGAGCAAAGGAGTCAGAGCAGGCTAGAACCGCCGGAGCGGTGAGCAAAGGAGTCAGAGCAGGCTAGAACCGCCGGAGCGGTGAGCAAAGGAGTCAGAGCAGGCTAGAACCGCCGGAGCGGTGAGCAAAGGAGTCAGAGCAGGCTAGAACCGCCGGAGCGGTGAGCAAAGGAGTCAGAGCAGGCTAGAACCGCCGGAGCGGTGAGCAAAGGAGTCAGAGCAGGCTAGAACCGCCGGAGCGGTGAGCAAAGGAGTCAGAGCAGGCTAGAACCGCCGGAGCGGTGAGCAAAGGAGTCAGAGCAGGCTAGAACCGCCGGAGCGGTGAGCAAAGGAGTCAGAGCAGGCTAGATCCGCCGGAGCGGTGAGCAAAGGAGTCAGAGCAGGCTAGAACCGCCGGAGCGGTGAGCAAAGGAGTCAGAGCAGGCTAGAACCGCCGGAGCGGTGAGCAAAGGAGTCAGAGCAGGCTAGAACCGCCGGAGCGGTGAGCAAAGGAGTCAGAGCAGGCTAGAACCGCCGGAGCGGTGAGCAAAGGAGTCAGAGCAGGCAAGGCTGAGCAGGGGGGACAGGGCTCTGTTCACACGGAACAGACAGGAAGGGAAAGGCAGAGCCAGATACTCACAGAGTACTTGCAGAGAAGTAGCGAGTGGACCACAAACTCACAAACGGGAGTACAGAGACAACAAGCAGGAGTTAGGTACGAGTTCAGACTCTGCAGAAAAAGGAAGGGAACGGACATAGAGGCAAAACAGGTAAAGGATAGGAGAGAGTTCAGACTGAAACTGAGTGTACGGAGGAGACCGACACTGCAGCAAAATACAGGAGCAGGTCTGGGAATACGGCCCCCAGAGAGGCAGGACGAACAGGCAAGGAGCGTGTTCAGACAGGACAGACAAGATACAGGAGCGGGTCTAGGTAATCGGCCCCTAGAAGGCGGGAGGAACAGGCTAGGAGCGTGTTCAGACAGGTCAGACAAGATACAGGAACAGGTCTAGGTAATCGGCCCCTAGAAGGCAGGAGGAACAGGCTAGGAGCGTGTTCAGACAGGCCTGGAAATACAGCCTCCAGGATAGGCAGAAAAGAGAACACAGAACAGGACCTGGCACCTTCAGAGTGCAAGCACACACTGAAAGAAACACTATGCTCAGGCCGGGATAGATGGGCGCAGCTGAGCTATATACCAGGTGACAGACAGCAATAGGCTGAGGACGCACAAGGGGTGTGACCCACAGCAGGTACAAAAAGCAGGAAGTGATCGGGCGCCGCCCTTAAGCAGCAGAAACAGACACAAACAGACAGCATGGAGGGAAGCCAGAGAGACATTCTGGACAGGAGATCAAGTGCGCGCTCTTGCACAGTGGGAGATGGACCACTATGCAAGGACGCCGCCAGGTATGTTACAGGTATGCATGGCACACCTTGTCCCCATCCTGGTATGCATGGCACCCCTCATCCCTATCCTGGTATGCATGGCACCCCTCATCCCTGTCCTGGTATGCATGGCACCCCTAATCCCTATCCTGGTATGCATAGCACCCCTCATCCCCATCCTGGTATGCATGGCACAGCAATCCACATCATGGTATGCATGGCACCCCTCATCCCCGTCCTGGTATGCATGGCACCCCTCATCCCTGTCCTGGTATGCATGGCACCCCTCATCCCTGTCCTGGTATGCATGGCACCCCTAATCCCTATCCTGGTATGCATGGCACCCCTGATCCCTATCCTGGTATGCATAGCACCCCTCATCCTTATCCTGGTATGTATGGCCCCTCATCCTTATCCTGGTATGTATGGCCCCCTCATCTTTATCCTGTTATGTATGCCCCCATCAAAGTTATCCTGGTATGCATGGCACCCCTCATCCTTACCCTTGTATGTATGGCCCCCTCATCCTTATCCTAGTATGCATGGTCCCCCTAATCCCCACCAGGCTACACGTAAAAAAAAAAACACTCCTACTCACCTTTCTTCTCTTCTCCAGCGCTGCATCCTGTCTGCCCACACTGATCTCTCCAGGTGGGCCGCGCATGACGTCACTGCCATGCGTGGTTCACATGGAGAGATCAGCTGCTGGAAGTCACTGCTCCCCACGCCAGAACTGTGGGCGCAGGGAGCAGTGACTTCATGCTCCTTAATAGCCGGCACGCAGCGTAGCCGCAGCGCGGCTCCTGCTGCTGCCGGGCTATTGCGTGTGTCCGCTTATTAAAGTGCATGAATATTCACCCCTCTCCACTCCCATGGACGTGGAGAGAGGTTGAATATTCATGCCCTTTAACAGTGAGCACAGGTGATTCCGGCAACAGCAGGAGCCGCGCTGCGGCTACACTGTGTGCCGCTATTAAGGAGCATGAAGTCACTGCTCCCTGTGCCCACAGTCCTGGCATGGGGAGCAGTGACTTCCGGCAGCTGATCTCTCCATGTGAACCACGCATGGCAGTGACGTCATGCGCAGCCCACATGGAGAGATCAGTGCGGGCAGACAGGATGCAGCGCTGGAGAAGAGAAGAAAGGTGAGTAGGAGTGTTTATTTTTTTACGTGTAGCCTGGTGGGGATTAGGCTTGAATATTCATGCCCTTTAACAGCGGGCACAGGTGATTCCGGCAACAGCAGGAGCCGCGCTGCGGCTACACTGTGTGCCGCTATTAAGGAGCATGAATATTCACTGCTCCCCACACCCCATGGGCGTGAGGAGCAGTGAATATTCATTTTCTTTAGCAGCGGGGACAATGTAGGCTGCAGCGGGCGGCTGCTGCCTCCTGTGCCCCGCTCCTCCGCCGTTACCGCTCCCCCCACACCCCACACAGTGTATATATATATACCCCCCCCCCAACATTCTGACTATAATATGCACCCCCCATTTTCCTCCAAAATTTTGGAGGAAAAAAGTGCGTCTTATAGTCCGAAAAATATGGTAACTGTATGTGGGAGATTTACTGTAATCAGTGTGAAAGAAATAAGGAGTTGATGCTCATGGCAACAAATCAGATTAAATATCAAATTTTTCAATTTTACAGAGAATCATTTGCAAAAACAGTAACTGATAGCTTTGGCCACCATGACAGATTTCCTTTGCACTTCTTTTATATAATCTCCCCCTATCTTTCCAGTTGTTTGACATAGTTGAAATAGAGCTTTAATGTAATTGGATGGAGTATTGTTACTATCTTCAGATGTCTCTTCATCTAATTCTGCTGGTTTTGCGGAGCCGATGTCGGTGCATCTTACATTCCATTGATAATGACAAACCGGTGCTGATGTATCAGACGGTTAGGCGCGTCCACAGACGTCATCACTGAGAAGAAACCCGCATGGATTCCGGAACAGTGTGTCAGCGCATCCTGAATGCTCTCAAAAAATTGCAGACTGGCATCTAAACATTTAGATTGTGAGCCCCAATGGGGACAGCGACGATAATGTCTGGAAAGTGCTGTGGAATTAGTGGTGCTATATAAGTGAGTAAAATAAATAAAAAATGTGAACTAATTATTTCACCAGTCTGCAATTGTTTTTAGATCATTCAGGATGCGCTGACACACTGTTCCGGAATCCATGCTGATTTCTTTTCAGTGATGAGGTCTGTGGACATGGCGAACCGTCTGATTAAATCACACACTGTTCCAGAAGCTGTGACAAAGAACGCCAGATCGTTAAAAAGGCGTAGCACTGTCCACCTACCCCCCATACCCTTTCCTCATGGGTGTAATTTTTAACATGGACTAATTAAAAACATCTTTTTCCTTGGATCTGGATACCACATCTTCTGTGACATCATTACTGAGGCCGGAGCTCCACTGCTCCTGGATGTGCGGCCGCCTTTGTGATTAGTCAATCTCATTTATATATGATACTGAAATATTAAAAAGTAATTGTTAATTGTGTGGACACTTTTCTACACTGAGGGCGAGATAGGAAGCTTGAGACAGTGAAATGGCACTGGTGGTACATTAAGGGGGTAAATCCTGATGACAGGTTCCCTTTAAGAACCGTCTATTTCCCGTCTAATCTCTGCCACCCCTGACTTGTGCCAATGTCGCCAGATTATAAGTGTCATTCACTTTACCCGTCATTGTGTAAATGTTATGGCATGTAGTTGTCTTCCTTATCACCGGTACTTTCACTGACAAGGGTCTTTATTGTGAGATCCAAAAAATACATTGAGAAATCTCTTTTGTGTTGAAGAAAATGTCACATCTAATCTATCTTTCCTCCTTATAGGAAATCCTTCTGAGAATAATGGTTTATCACTAAATTGTAAAAAAGAAGCTATCACGAAGCACTCTAATGGAGAAAACCTCTTCACCCTTCCTGCACCTCCTGGACTTCACAGCACTTCACCTTCTTATAATCCTCCTGATCATGAGGAGCCCTCTCCTGAGCAATCTCACATTCTTACCACTATTCCAGGTGACACAGTGGATAAAAGATTTCAGTGTGACAAGCAACTTACTAAAAGCTCAGATTCTTTAACACAAAGAAAGCACAAAGGAGAGAATCCATACTGCTGTTCAGAATGTGGGAAATGTTTTACATGTAAATCAAAATATGTTATATATGAGAGAATTCACACAGGAGAGAAGCCGTTTTCATGTTCAGAATGTGATAAATCCTACACAGATAAAGGGGATCTTATTACACATCAGAGAATTCATACAGGTGAGAAGTCGTATTCATGTTCAGAATGTGGGAAAGTATTGGCACCCCTGCAATTCTATCAGATAATACTCAGTTTCTTCCTGAAAATGATTGCAATCACAAATTCTTTGGTATTATTATCTTCATTTAATTTGTCTTCAATGAAAAAAACAGAAAAAGAATTGCCCTAAAGCTAAATTGGATATAATTCCACACGAAACCTAAAAAAGGGGGTGGACAAAAATATTGGCACCCTTTGAAAAATCATGTGATGCTTCTCTAATTCGTGTAATTAACAGCACCTGTAACTTACCTGTGGCACCTAACCCTAACGGGTGTTGGCAATAACTAAATCACACTTGCAGCCAGTTAACATGGATTAAAGTTGACTCAACCTCTGTCCTGTGTCCTTGTGTGTACCACATTGAGCATGGAGAAAAGAAAGAAGACCAAAGAACTGTCTGAGGACTTGAGAAACCAAATTGTGAGGAAGCATGAGCAATCTCAAGGCTACAAGTCCATCTCCAAAGACCTGAATGTTCCTGTGTCTTCTGTGCGCAGTGTCATCAAGAAGTGTAAAGCCCATGGCACTGTGGCTAACCTTCCTAGATGTGGACGGAAAAGAAAAATTGACGAGAGATTTCAACGCAAGATTGTGCGGATGGTGGATAAAGAACCTCGACTAACATCCAAACAAGTTCAAGCTGCCCTGCAGTCCGAGGATACAACAGTGTCAACCCGTACTATCCGTCGGCGTCTGAATGAAAAGGAACTGTATGGTAGGATACCCAGGAAGACCCCACTTCTTACCCCGAGACATAAAAAAGCCAGGCTGTAGTTTGCCAAAACTTACCTGAGAAAGCCTAAAACGTTTTGGAAGAATATTCTCTGGTCAGATGAGACAAAAGTAGAGCTTTTTGGGAAAAAGCATCAACATAGAGTGTACAGGAAAAAAAAAGAGGCATTCAAAGAAAAGAACACGGTCCCTACAGTCAAACATGGCGGAGGTTCCCTGATGTTTTGGGGTTGCTTTACTGCCTCTGGCACTGAACTGCTTGACCGTGTGCATGGCATTATGAAGTCTGAAGACTACCAACAAATTTTGCAGCATAATGTAGGGCCCAGTGTGAGAAAGCTGGGTCTCCCTCAGAGGTCATGGGTCTTCCAGCAGGACAATGACCCAAAACACACTTCCAAAAGCACTATAAAATGGTTTTAGAGAAAGCACTGGAGACTTCTAAGGTGGCCAGCAATGAGTCCAGACCTGATTCCCATAGAACACCTGTGGAGAGATCTCAAAATGGCAGTTTGGAGAAGGCACCCTTCAAATATCAGGGACCTGGAGCAGTTTGCCAAAGAAGAATGGTCTACAATTCCAGCAGAGCATTGTAAGAAACTCATTGATGGTTACCGGAAGCGGTTGTTCGCAGTTATTTTGGCTAAAGGTTGCGCAACCAAGTATTAGGCTGAGGGTGCCAATACTTTTGTCCGGCCCATTTTTGGAGTTTTGTGTGAAATGATCTAGGATTTGATTTTTGCTTCATTCTCTTTTGTGTTTTTTCCTTGCAAGCAAATAAATGAAGAGAATAAGACCAAAGAATTTGTGATTGCAATCATTTTCAGGAAGAAACTGAGTATTAGCTGACAGAATTGCAGGGGTGCCAATACTTTTGGCCAGCACTGTAAATCACACCTTGTTGCACATGAGAAAATTCATACAGGAGAAAAATCATTTTCCTGTTCAGAATGTGGGAAATGTTTTACATATAAATCAAATCTTGCAACACATAAGAGAATTCATACAGGAGAGAAGCCGTATTCATGTTCAGAATGTGGGAAATCTTTTATACATAAATCATATCTTTTAAAACATGAGAGAAGTCATACAGAAAAAAAACTGTAATTATGTTCACTGTGTTTCATAAATTTAATAAACATTGCTCAGCATAAATAAGTACACCCCCTTTGATAAGTAAGATTTTATTTACTATCTCACTAAATACATTTCTAAAATTTTGCCAGCATTGAATTTCATATAACATTTTTGTTGTAATCAAAACATGAAAGTAAGGGTAATAATATAACTCTCATTACAAAATCTTGAGTTTTACTCAAATTAGTTGGTGCAAAAATGAGTACACCCCACATCAAAAGCTACTACATCTAGTATTTTGTATGGCCTCCATAATTTTAAAGGACGGCCCCAAGTTTTCTAGGCCTGGAATGAACAAGTTAGTGACAATACTATATCTATCTTTTATCTCTCTTTCGATAACGAGCTCTTAGAGCCTGGATGCTGGATGGAGCGATGACAACTTGTCTCTTCAGAATTCCCCATAGGTGTTTAGTTGGGTTCAGATCAGGAGACACTTGGCCACTGAATCACTGTCACCCTGTTCTTCAGAAATGTAACAGTGGCCTACCAAGGGAACAGAGTGATGGCAGCATCTTTTCTTCCACTATAGAGTAACGCTGCTGCCGGCGCCCTAGCATGGTGTCCCCTTCTCCCTCCATGCAAAGACGCTTTCTCACCGCTCCGGCCGTGGGTGTGGTTCCTGGCGCTCTTCTTGTCCTCTGTTCCTGTGAATGCGTTGCAACTCCTGGTGCTGTCTAGTATGCGCTTGTTTCCCTGTTCTTAAGGGGCAGTGCGCGCCTTATGCTAAATGCATTTAGCATAAGTAGTACACCTGCAAGATGGCTCCCAACCAATAGCTGGGAGGCATGTGGTATAAAAGACTCTCTCTCCCCTTACTAAGGTGTACTGCTAGTGACTTGTGAGGTCCCCTGGTCTTGGGGTGACCAGGGTCCTGAGTCCGTAAACCACTGGTCCCGCTGTGGCCAGAGTCCTGTACCCGAATCCCTGGTCCTAGAGTGGCCCGGGCCTAAAACCTCGTCCCCTGGTCCTGGAGCAGCCAGTGCCTGAACCCTCATCCCCTGGTTCTGGAGTGGCCGGCGCTTGTACCATCGTTCCTTGGTCCTGGAGAGATCAATGCCTGTACCCTAGTCCCCTGATCCTGGAGTGTCCAGTGCCTGAACCCTCATCCCCTGGTTCTGGAGTGGCCAGTGCCTGTACCATTGTCCTCTGGTTCTGGAGAGGCCAGTTCCGGTACCATCATCCCCTGGTCCTGGAGAGGCCAGTGTCTGTACCCTTGTCCCCTGGTCCTGTAGCGGCCAGTGCCTGAACCCTTATCGCCTGGTTCCAGAGTGTCCAGTGGCTGTACCCTCGTCCCTTGGTCCCGGAGCAGCCAGTGCCTGAACCCTTGTGAAATGGTCCTGGTTCTGCCAGAGCCCTCAACATTGTCCCCTGGTCCTAGTGTGGCCATTCCTGTTCCTGAAGTCCCCTGGTCACAGTGCGTCCAGTGTCTGAACATTCCCCTAAGTCTCCGTGTCAGTGATCCTGGACTGTATCTACTAAGTCTGAATGGAGCCGTAATCAGTGTCAGCTAACCTGACCCCTGGGGTCAGCAGCTACTGCCAGACACCACCCTGGAGTTGTACTTGGCAGCTACCTGCCGCACAAGCCTGACCTCACCACTAGAGGCTCCAGTGAACACCAAAGTAGCTGCTTAGTTACGCCCCTCCAGGGTTGGCCCGGTGGGTCCAGAAATCCACTTGCGCCACAAATGGGCGTAACAAAGCAGAACATCTGTGAATTCATGATGTCATCAATGACCTGTAGCTCCCCGACACCAGCAGCGCTCATGCAGCCCCACATGAGGACACGGCCACCACCAGGTTTCTCTGTAGACACCATGCATTCTCATTGTATTTCTCACCTTTGAGACAGTTTTGAAGCCATCAGTTCCAAACACATTTATCTTGGTCTCATCACTCCAGAGTATAAAGTCCCAGGAGGCTTCATATGTTTCCGCATGTGTCCTGGCAGGTTGTAGGGCGGCTTTTTTGTGCATGGGATTTAGGAGAGGCTTTCTATGTGGACAACACCCATGTCTGCCATTCCTCTATAGAAAAATATGTCTGCTTTCAGCTCATCTCTCAGTGCTTGGTGAGATCCTTGGGAAGAGCTCGGATGGAAAATCACAGTTGGGAAGGAATGGACGGGATTTATTAAGTTACTGATAATCCAGCACCTGTTTTCCAGTGTGAATAAAAACAAAAACTTATATGAAAAAATACAAATTAAAATCGTAGAAACATTAAAAAGCAATGTGCACACTGTGCGTTTTTGATGTGTTTTCGCTGCGTTTTTTCCGCTCGGAAATGCACCAAAAACGCTAGGTAATCCGTGTGCCAGCTAATGCAATGACAATCCTGAAGTGCTGTGCACATGAGCAGGAATTATCTTGACCGGATTGTCATTGCGTTTAAATCTGCAGCATGGCAATTCTTTGTGCGTTTCTGCAGCGTTTTTCACCCACAGACTTGAATTGAGTCAGTCAAATCCGCAACAAAAACTTCAGATATAAATATATTTGCGGATTTGCTGCGGATGTTTGCTGCATATTTGACTGACTCAATTCAAGTCAATGAGTCAAAAATGCTGCAAAACCGCACAAAGAATGGACCGCGGAAGACTACACCTCCTATCATCCGATGGCCGATCCCGCTGATAACAGTGGGAGCAGGCGCAGCTGAGGAGAGACCGGGACTGTGCGTGGGGAGCAGCAACCATTCACTCTCCTTAATAGTGCGCACACTGTACCCGCAGCACAGCTCCTGCTGCCGCTTTGTGGTCTGTGTGCAGCTATTAAAGACCATGAATATTCACTACAACCCATGGGAATATTTTTTTACTGTGCATACAGCTGAATTTCACCCACCAAAAAAATGACAAAGTGGGCTACTATAGCTTGCACTGTCACATTAGCAAATGAAAAAAAAAAGTTTTGTTGTGCTCTGCACTGAGAATCTCTGCAGAGTCTGCATATAGCTGAATTTCAACCCCACAAAATCAAAAGGTGGGCTCCAAGGGCTTGCTAGCTTTATCGCATTAGCAAGTGAAAAAATAGATTCTGGTGCATACAGCACAATACAAGCCGTGCACAACGCTGTTCTGTGGCACGGGCCCTGCTGTTTCTGTCTGAATCTCAGTAATTGCACAATAAAAATAAAAATGTGCTGCAAGGTCGATTTCACAGGTACACAGCAGAGGACTTATCTACACTATCTGACTTCCAAACAAGCGCCCATCTATCTAGCTAATATCTCTCATTAGGCGCAGCGTCTATCACCGGCAGTGTGACGTGCATAAAATGGCGCTGAGGGAACATGACCGCTCTTTATATAGAGAGGACATGTGATTTCAGCAGCCAATGGCAGAAGCCCTTTTGTCTAGACAGTGTGGATGCTTCCTGCGCTCTGATTGGCTAGCCGCGTTTTCCTCACTTAAAGTTACAGGAAAAAAAAAATTACAAGTGCGCCGTTGATCTGACCTGTTCTGAGCTCTCCCCAGCCCCTCCACTCATCTAACACGTCCCCCTGCTCATCATACACAGGCACTATGCTAGACAAACTGTTAAAAACGCTGTAGTTGCCCCGCAATCATGTTCCAAAACTTATTCGCCGAACGTTGCCGATTTTCCCGAATTTAAGTAAAAATGCTCACCTTTCCGATCACGAATCCGAATGTGCCACATTCGTGCCAAATTTAACTTCAGAGATCGGATTTCGAACATATTCAGTCATCACTACCCACTATCCAGAACTGAAATCGAACCCCCTTTAGCTGCAGCTCTAATTACTTTATTAGGGTTGAGCTCAGAGCCGTATTTGGCATTCATACTGCCCTAGGCGCTTTAAGTGGTCACGCCCCCTACTGGTAAGTCAGACTGAAAGTGCCCATACCCTCTAGGTTCCCTCCACCAGATACACTTAAACACATACACCCATTATAATCTATGGGCTGAGCACATGTCCGTGTGACCCACCCGTGGACATTTCTTTTTTTTTCCGGCAGAACAGACGTCAATACGTGCAGAATAGAAATGACAAATGTTTAGGTGTTAGATGTGCAAAGATCGAGATAGATGAAAGATATCGGTGAGATATATAATTAGTGCCGTGTGTGTAGTCTACTGTACTTGTATTTAGCTAAAAAATAAATGAAAAAAGCAACGTGGGGTCCCCCTTATTTTTGATAACCAGCCTAGGTAAAGTAGACAGCTGCTGGCTGATATTATCAGGCTGAGAAGGTCCTCAGTTGTTGAGCCCTTTCCAGCCTAAAAATACCAGCCTGCAGCCACCCCAGAATTTGTGCATCTAATGTGATTAATAAAGACTTCCCCACACTATAGTTCACCAATTTATTGAACAAAAAAAATCCCCTGCAGGTCCGCAGGAATCCATCGAATCCGATATAGTCCAGAAATGGAAACCTGAAAAACATAAAACTAGAGAAATAAAAACAAGAAACAGTCCCTCGTTCACCAATTTATTACCAAACATTTTCCCACAGAGCTCGGACATAGTGCACGCTCCCTGAAACTGGCTCTGGCGTCTGTGAATAGACGTAAAGTGACCGCTATCCACAGGCGCCAGGTACAGACTACAACTCTCATCAGAGCAGGTGGGTCTCGCTGAGCACAGTGTGAGCCAGCAACTCTTTAAGGTGCATCTACACTGGCCAATAATCGGCCGATCTAAACAGGCTGACAGTCACCCGATGTACAAGCAAAAGACGTAGTTACTTACCGGTAACGGGATTTCTCAGAGCCCATGACGGCACCACGGAGAGAGGGGATCCGCCCTTCAAGGACAGGAAACCTACAGATAAAAGGGCGGTACCGCTCTCCCGCATCAGTTGTTTACAGAGCATGAGAGGACCACCAGGTTAGTAACATGAAATTTTACAATTTAAGACCTCGTCAGACACACCACGTGGCTACAACAAGTAACTAATAAGTGTGCGCACCCACACGTGAAGGGAGGGAATGTACGGGTGCCGTCATGGGCTCTGAGAAATCCCGTTACCGGTAAGTAACTACGTCTTTCTCCTTCCCCCATGATGGCACCACGGAGAGAATTACAGAGAAGTGACTTATTAGGGGGGACCACAGCTTCCAGAACCCTTCTCCCGAAAGTAAGGTCTGAAGAAGAGGTTAAGTCTAGCCGGTAGTGATTAAAGAAGGTAGAGGGGGAAAACCAGGTTGCCGCTCTACATATCTGCTCTATCATAGCACCGGCCTTCTCCGCCCAGGAGGCTGCCACCGCTCTCATTGAATGGGCCTTCAGTTTCTCTGGGCCAGCTTCTCCCCGTGAGGAGTAAGATAGTGTGATGGCCTCCCTTATCCATCTGGCCAGCGTGCCATTAGAAGCTTTCTTCCCCTTACGAGGGCCCTGAAAGCAAACAAAGAGAGAACTATCCTGCCTACACTCATGTCGCCTCTAGATATTGGATTAGGCATCTTCTGACATCTTGTGTATGCAAGATCTTCTCTTTCGTGTTCTTAGGGTTAGGGCAGAAAGAAGGAAGGGGACCTGTGAAATCTTGACGCCACTTTTGGTAGATAGGCAGGGTCGGTTTTCAGAATAACCCTATCCTCCAAGATTTGTGTGAAGGGGGAGCCTGCTGATAAAGCCTGAATATCACTAACCCTACGTGCGGATGTGAGAGCTACCAAGAGTGCTGTCTTTAGGGACAGAATTTTTAGGGATGCTTCCAACAGGGGTTCAAAGGGGGCCTCCATTAAAGCTGAAAGGACCAAGTTTAAATCCCAGGGTGTAGTATTTTGGGATGTGATGGGACGGGATCTAGCTGATGCCTTAATAAACCTAGATACCCATCTATCCCTAGCCAGGTCAAAATTATAGAGCGCTCACAGGGCCGCAACTTGAACTTTTAAAAGGTACTTGTGGCCAGACCCTGCTCCAACCCCCTCTGTAAAAATTCCAGGATGGCTGTGAATGGAACCTCCCCACCCAACCTGGAACCTGAGACTGAAAGGAATTTCTTCCAGGTTTTCCCCGTACAGCTTGGTGGTGACTGGTTTTCTACTTTGAAGTAGTGTGGTGATAAGATTTGGGGAGAAACCTATGTCTTTCAGAAGAGCCCTCTCAAATTCCAGGCTGTCAAGTGTAAGCTTGATGCCCGAGGATGGAGGACCGGACCCTGAGAAAGAAGGTCCGGGAGCTCTGGAAGAACCCATGGGTCGGAGATTGATAACCTCCTCAGCCATGAAAACCATGCCCTCTTTGGCCAAAAGGGGGCTATCAAGATTACCCTCGCTTCCTCTTCTTTGATTTTCCTCAGAACAGCTGGAATCAAAGCGGTCGGAGGAAAAGAGTAAGCTAGAGGGTAATTCCATGGGATCATGAAGGCATCCACGGCTACGGGGTTCCCTTTGGGATCTAGGGAGCAAAAACAGCGTGTTTTTTGTTCTGATTGTTGGCGAACAGATCTATGGAGGCCCGGCCCCACCTTTCTACAATATGCTGAAAAACTGCTTGACTTAATTCCCACTCGCCCTGCTTCAGCTGTGTCCGACTCTGAAAGTCTGCGGTGCAATTTTCTATCCCTTTTATGTGTAGAGCAGATAGGGATTGTAAGTTCCCCTCGGCTAAGTGAAAGATGACCTCTGTCATCTGCATTATGGAATGGGACCGTGTACCCCCCTGGTGGTTCAGGTATGCCACTACTACTTGGTTGTCTGAAAATACCCTCACGTGATGACCCTGTAGCGTATGCATGAATTCCCGGAGTGCCTGCTCTACTGCTAGGAGCTCCTCCATGTTTGAGGACATTAGTTTTAGGCGTTCTGTCCAGACCCCCTGAGCTACCAGATTGTTGAGGTGAGCCCCCCAGCCCCCGGGACTTGCATCTGTGGTCAAGATTTGCGGTGTTGGGATTGTCCAAGGAATCCCCCGGGCTAGATTGTCTATGTTCCCCCACCACTCTAGGGAAAGTATGGTTTTTGCAGATAGCGTTAAAAGCCCTTCTAAACGCCCTTTTAGGGCTTTTTCTGCCTCTAGGATTTCCCACTGAAGGGTTCTGGTATGTATTTGAGCCCATTGGATGGCGGGAAAGCATGCTGTCAGGGAACCTAGCAGGGACATGGCTTTCCGAAGGGACATAGACGGGTGGGACTTTGCCCGAGATATCTGTCTTAGGATTTTTTTAATTTTCCCTTCGGGGAGACGACACTCCTGACCTTTTGAATCCAGCACGATGCCTAGATATTCCTGTATTTGGCATGGTTCTGTTTTGGACTTTTCCAGATTCAAAACCCATCCTAAGCGAGTCAAGGAATCCATGACCTTTTTCAGATGGGATTTGCAGTCTAGGAAGGAGCTGCCTATTATCAGGAAGTCGTCTAGGTATGGGACGAGCAGGGTGTTCTGTTCCCTTAGATGAGCCATCACCTCTGCAACAACTTTGGTGAAGACCCTTGGGCTATGGCGATGCCGAATGGGAGGGGTGTATATTGGTAGTGTTTGACCACTCCACCCATAGGAACTGCTACCCTGAGGAACTTCCGGTAGTCTTTATGTATCGGGACGTGATAATAAGCGTCCTTTAAGTCCAGGACGGCCATGAAACACCCGGGAAACAGCATTCTTACTGAAGATTTTATTGTTTCCATTTTGAAGGCTTCCACCTTCAACAGTTTGTTCAGGTTTTTTAGATTGACAATCGTCCTGTATGTCCCATCTGTTTTTTTTCTCAGAAATAATGGAGAATAGAAGCCCATGCCCTCCCCCCCCCCCCGGGACCTCCTGAAGGACTGCCTTCCCTACCAGTCCCTGGATTTCCTGCTCCAAGGCCAGTTGCTCCTCGTTTGAAGACCTTTCGGGAGTTATAACAAAGTTTTGCTGAGGGAATTTGAGGAACTGCAGTTTTTAGGCCCGATTGTATTATGCTCAGAATCCATGAGCTGTTGGATATTAGCTCCTAGGCCTGGAGAAAACTTGATAGCCTTCCCCCCAAATCTTCATTGGGGGGCCTTTCTGTTATCACTGGAGGGCTTGTTAAATAGGAATTCCTTGGTCTTCCTTCTCCTGTCTTCCCATCTATCCTGTTCTTTAGGGGGCTTCCTACGTATAAACTTTCTACTCCGAAAAGGTTTCCTGTAAGTAGTGTTAGACAGGATAGGAAACCGCTTCTTATTGTCCCCTGCCTTATATCCAAGATATCATCAAGGGCGGGCCCAAATAGAAACTCGCCCTCACAGGGGATGGAGCACAACCTAGATTTAGTCCGCAGATCCCCGGGCCAACATTTGAGCCAGAGGGCTCGTCTAGCCGCGTTAGCAGACCTGTTGCTCTAGCACCTAACCTGACGGAGTCCGCCGAGGGGTCAGCCAGGAAGGCCGCTGCCCCTTTCATTATTGGGATAAATTCAAGGATTGCGTCTCTCGATGATTTTTGCCTCAGTTGTGATTCAAGCTGATCCAGCCAGACCATTAGTGACCTGGCCGTACACGTGGCAGCTACCGCAGGTTTTAACCCCCCTCCAGCGGCTTCCCAGGAACCCTTTAGGAAGGTGTCTGCCTTTTTATCCATGGGGTCTTTTAAGACACCCATGTCCTCAAATGGAAGGGAGTATTTCTTTGAGGCCTTGGCTATGGCGACATCTAGTTTTGGTGCTTTCTCCCAAAAGGAACATACTGGGTCCTCAAACGGGTACTTTCGTTTGGGGGAAAGGAAGCCCTTACTCTCCGGTCTTTTCTACTATTTCTTAATCAGCGAGTGAACATGTTCGTTGAGTGGAAAAGATCTCCTCTTTTTTTATTCTAGACCGCCGAACATCACGTCTTGTATGGATTTTTTGGGCCGGGGATCTGTTAATCCCATGGTAGATCTGACAGCCTTGAGGAGGCTGTTTCCTCGATAGGGAAACAGCTCCGTCCTCCTCTATCTGAAGATGAGGAAGAGGAAGAGATGGAAGTGTCCGAATCTCCGCCATCCTCAGAACTGCTAGACCTGGACTCGGGGGATATGTTTTTAGTTTTCCTTAACCTTTCCCCCCCCCTGAAAAGATTTAATGGTGTTTTCGACCTGCGATTTAATCAGGTCTCTAAGTTCAGAGGCAAATCTCGGGGTTCCCTCGCATATAGTCTGCTCAATGCAGGAGCTGCAGAGTCTCTTATCCCAAGTAGTGGGCAAGGTTTCAGTGCATAGTGCACAAGTCCTATTTTTTGTTTTCCCTGTACTTTTTCCCTATAGGAGACAAAAGAGAGAGAGAGCAAGGGCCCCTAGTTACAAAGTGGACTTTCACGAAGCTCACTTACCAACCAGACGGAAGAGCGGGTATCGGTTCAGGAGGTGGAGCCATCTTTGTAGACGGAGTCCTCCTGGAAGATGCCGAAGTGGAGTCCTTGCTGCGCTGCGACGATCTGCCGGAGCGCCCACTTCCATTGTTCCGATCCTGGTGTCCAATCTCTTCCAGTCTCTTCTTTCGTTGGGTTGGCGGTGGTGGTGGCGACTGAGGAGGTAGCTCTTGATCCTCAGGTAGCGCCTGGTCACTCATTATTATATATGTATCAATATATACCTTCTTTTTTTTTCTCTACACAGCGTGCCAGAGCTCTGATGAGGAACTACTGGCGTCCTTCGCGGTCTTTTTAAGGCACTGGGAGTCCCTCCCATAGTGCCTGTGGTGACCCGACGCCCCCTCCTCCCCTGCACCTGCAGGAGGACGCCCGCGCCTGCGCAGACTGGCTACCCAGTCATGCATTGCGGCGTTGCGTCATTCAGGGGCACCCGGCGTGCGTGCGGGGGAGGAGAGAGGCCCGCGCCTGCGCAGACTGGCTCTCCAGTCATGCATTGCGGCGCTGCATCATCCAAGGGCGCCCCGCGCGTCAGACCCTGAAGTTGAAATGCACGCCGCCGGGCCGCGCTCTCACCTCCGCAACCAGGGGGGTCCAGCACAGTCGACGGCCCCGACATGCCCTGCCTGTTCGTCCGGAACCCCCTCCGCACACCCTAAGGGCCCACTGACCCCAGCGGTGGCGCATCAGGACACCGCACCAGCCGAGGCAGGGGACTCCCGCTGCCTGGATCGGACTGGCCGGGCCTGGCATCCCACGACGTCCATCTTCTGGCACCCCACAGGTATGCCTCCTCCGGACTGTAGGGTCCCGTCAAGGACAGGAAACCAACTGATGCGGGAGCGAGGTACCGCCCTTTTATCTGTAGGTTTCCTGTCCTTGAAGGGCGGATCCCCTCTCTCCGTGGTGCCGTCATGGGGGAAGGAGAAACATTAGCTTGTCAGGGGAAATCATTAAGCTTAAATATCACTGTTCTGGGCAGCAGGTCATCCTGTGTAAACGTGCTGCCGAGAACAGTGCTATTCTCTGCGCACAGAACGATCATATTACGGTTCACAGGTGATTAAACGACTGCCGATCGGCTTCATATAACCAGTAGGTGGGCATTTTGGCTGTGTTAGTCCAGTGTAAATGCAGCCTTAGGACCTGGTACCTTATAGGAGACGTCTTCTCCGGTTGCTCACATCCTTTTTCCCCTTCACGCATGACGGCACACCCGTTTCAGTTGGTTGCCTGTCCTTGATGGGAGACCTCATGAAGTATCAGGTGGCTCACCAGGATAAAGATCCACTTACCTAGGCCTGTCCCGGCGGTGGAAGAGCGGGCTGGTGTTCCGTGGCGCCGGCCTTCAGGTCCCGGTAGCACAGTCCACAGGTTCCCTGGGGACCTGCTGCATGTGGGGGCAGAGGTCCTGGGCTTCTGTGCACCGCGGCGCCACCCTCCCCCTGCCGCGCACGTGACCAGGAGTGAGCGGTCACGTGCCTCCGACGTCGCGGGGCATGCTGGGTAGGGCGTGCCCCGGTGTCGTTGGCGGTGGCGCCGTAAGTAAGATGGCGGTGCCCTGTGAATTGCCAGCCGTAAAGCCCAGTGGCTGACGTTGGCAGCAGCATGGGGCTGTGGGGGGGGGGGGGTGTGGATTAACCGGAGGAGACCGCAGGGATTTGGTGGCTGACCCCGCCCTACTCCCTATATAAAGGTGCACCTATGGTCAGAACACTGCTCACGGAGTCCGCCATAATGTCAGACATGGAGCAGCAGCAGCTGTCACCACAGCCACAGTCGCTACCAACCTCATCACCACCTCCATCTGCTCGCCGGTCCAGAGGGTCCAGCGGTAAAAGCAGCAGCTGTCACAGTCAGAGGAGTAAAGCTTCTCAGGACTCCACGGTCTCCAGGAAGGATGCGTCGCGTATCCTGAAACAGTCTTCAATTCCGGTATCCGCAATGGCGGGGCTGAGTGATCTTCGTGAATGTCACTATATACAGTACAGACCAAAAGTTTGGACACACCTTCTCATTTAAAAGATTTTTCTGTATTTTCATGACTATGAAAATTGTACATTCACACTGAAGGCATCAAAATTATGAATTAACACATTTGGAATTATATACTTAACAAAAAAGTGTGAAACAACTGAAAATATGTTTTATATTCTAGGTTCTTCAAAGTAGTCACCTTTTGCTTTGATGACTGCTTTGCACACTCTAGGCAATCTCTTGATGAGCTTCAAGAGGTAGTCACCGGAAATGGTCTTCCAACAATCATGAAGGAGTTCCCAGAGATGCTTAGCACTTGTTGGCCCTTTTGCCTTCACTCTGCGGTCCAGCTCACCCCAAACCATCTCGATTGGGTTCAGGTCTCGTGTCTGTGGAGGCCAGGTCATCTGGCGTAGCACCCCATCACTCTCATTCTTGGTCAAATAGCCCTTACACAGCCTGGAGGTGTGTTTGGGGTCATTGTCCTGTTGAAAAATAAATGATGGTCCAACTAAACGCAAACCGGATGGGATAGCATGCCGCTGCAAGATGCTGTGGTAGCCATGCTGGTTCAGTATGCCTTCAATTTTGAATAAATCCCCAACAGTGTCACCAGCAAAGCACCCCCACACCATCACACCTCCTCTTCCATGCTTCACGGTGGGAACCAGGCATGTAGAGTCCATCCGTTCACCTTTTCTGCGTCGCACAAAGACACGGTGGTTGGAACCAAAGATCTCAAATTTGGACTCATCAGACCAAAGCACAGATTTCCACTGGTCTAATGTCCATTCCTTGTGTTCTTTAGCCCAAACAAGTCTCTTCTGCTTGTTGCTTGTCCTTAGCAGTGGTTTCCTAGCAGTTATTTTACCATGAAGGCCTGCTGCACAAAGTCTCCTCTTAACAGTTGTTGTAGAGATGTGTCTGCTGCTAGAACCCTGTGTGGCATTGACCTGGTCTCTAATCTGAGCTGCTGTTAACCTGCGATTTCTGAGGCTGGTGACTCGGATAAACTTATCCTCAGAAGCAGAGGTTACTCTTGGTCTTCCTTTCCTGGGGCGGTCCTCATGTGAGCCAGTTTCTTCGTAGCGCTTGCTGGTTTTTGTAACTGCACTTGGGGACACTTTCAAAGTTTGCCCAATTTTTCGAACTGACTGACCTTCATTTCTTAAAGTAATGATGGCCACTCGTTTTTCTTTACTTAGCTGCTTTTTTCTTGCCATAATACAAATTCTAACAGTCTATTCAGTAGGACTATCAGCTGTGTATCCCCTAGACTTCTGCACAACACAACTAATGGTCCCAACCCCATTTATAAGGCAAGAAATCCCACTTATTAAACCTGACAGGGCACACCTGTGAAGTGAAAACCATTTCCGGTGACTACCTCTTGAAGCTCATCAAGAGAATGCCAAGAGTGTCATCAAAGCAAAAGGTGGCTACTTTGAAGAACCTAGAATATAAGACATATTTTCAGTTGCTTCACACTTTTTTGTTAAGTATATAATTCCACATGTGTTAATTCATAGTTTTGATGCCTTCAGTGTGAATGTACAATTTTCATAGTCATGAAAATACAGAAAAATCTTTAAATTGGAAGGTGTGTCCAAACTTTAGGTCTGTACTGTATATATTTGCTAATGGGCCTCCTGTTGTGTGTTTAATCACCAGGAGGAACCCAGGAAAGTTACCGATGAGAAGCGGAACAAGGAATGTGCAATATGCAAATGACTGGCAGAAGGAGCTCTGCTCGGACATCATTCAGAGAACCATTTGTGAGGGTACACCGGATTTTGCTGCTAGTCTCAGGTCTGTCATCAGATCAGAGATAGAGGGTTCCTTTAAAACAATTTTAAGGAAAAGAAGGAAGGTCATATCCGATTCTTCTTCTGGTTCTGATTCTTCAGTGTTGTCAGGGGGACAGTGTTGTAGCGAAGCTTCATCCTCATCCTCCTCGGATAGTGATGGGGGGGGGGACCATGCTTCCCCATAGAAGACACCGATAAATTGATAAAAGTTATCAGAACCACTATGGGGTTAAAGGAGGATAAATCCGTAAAATCCCTAGAAGACATTATGTTTTGAGGGTTAGAAGAGAAGAAAAAACGCACCTTTCCGGTAAATGCCAAGGTCCAGGCACTTATTAATAGAGAATGGAGGAAGCCGGGGAAAGTAGGGGCCTTGCCTTCATCCTCAAAAAGGAAATATCCCTTTGAGCTTAAGGACTCTGAAAATTGGGACAAGGTGCCAAAAATTGACGGTGCTGTATCTAGGTTATCTAAGAGATCAGCACTTCCCTTTGAGGACACAGGGGTGCTTAGAGACCCCTTGGATAAGAAGGCAGATACTTTCCTAAAACATACTTGGGAATCAGCAGCAAGTGGCCTAAAACCAGCTATTGCAGGATCATGTACTGCCTGTTCCCTGAAGGTCTGGTTGCAGCAGTTGGAAAATCAACTAAAAGACAAAAAAAACTCAAAAGACAAAATTCTACCCAACCTGCCCGTTACATGGTGGGACAGCCTTCCTGGCAGATACTTCTGCCGATTCTGTTACGCTCGCAGCTAGGTCAGCCAGTCTGTCAAACGTGGCAAGACGAGCTCTGTCGCTCAAGGAATGTCCTGGAGATTTACAATCAAAGTCTAGGCTGTCTGCCATACCTTGTGGCGGTCAATTTCTCTTTGAGAAGAAGTTGGATGACGTCCTTGAGAAGGCGAGCGACAAAAAATGAAGATTCCCTGAGTTTTCAGCAGACACCAGGAGAACCTATTTTCGGAGGGGGAAATTTAATAGAGGTTGCCCCTCGGGGGAGAAAAGGAAATGGGATTTCAAGAACAGAAAAGAGGATATATGTTCGGTGGTCCCTCCTCCACCTCCAAAAAGCCTCCACAATAACGCCAGGCCACAAGTAGGAGGGAGGCTCTCTCATTTTGTCCAGGCCTGGGAAAACATCTCCAGTTCCTGGGTCCTCAACATATTAAAGGGATGGACTGAAGATTCAATTCCTTCAGCAACCACGGCAAATATTTGCGGTGACCCCGGTAAGGAAGTTCCCGGACGAACAGCTGGCTCTGGAATCAGAGATCCTTACCCTTTTGGAGAAGCGAATGCTATGCGAACCTCTGGTCAGTCAGAAAGGAAGGTGATTTTATTCCCCTCTCTTTCTAATAAAAAAAACGGACGGTTCTTTCAGGACTATTATAAATTTAAAAGGCCTCAACCGTTTCATAAACAACCATACATTCAAGATGGAATCGGTAAATTCAGCAATAAAGCTTCTGTTTCAAAATTGCTTTATGGCAGTGACAGATCTGAAAGACGCGTATTATCATGTCCCATTTCAACCAGATGACCAACAGTATCTAAGGTTGCGCTTTACATCCAAGGAAGGTGCAAGCACTTCCAGTTCCGATCTCTCCCCTTCGGGTTGTCGATTGCCCCAAGGGTGTTCACCAAACTAATAGCCGAAGTAACGGCCTTACTTCGCATTCAAAACATGGTCATAATACCATATCTGGGCGACTTCCTTATAGTAGGGAATTCAGAAAGCCATTGTGTTTCTCAGCTGAAAGAAGTCATGATGACCTTGCAGAACCTGGGCTGGATAGTGAACACCCAAAAATCAAGACTAGAACCCACTGGACCCCTAAAGTTAAATTTGACCTGTCCATCCACCACAAGAGGGAGTTTCTGGTAATGTAAGGAGAGATGTACCTTTCCTTCTAAATACCCTTTTAAAAAAATTTTGCTGACAAGATTTCCCACTGAAGGACTCTTGTGTGAAATTGAGCCCACTTGACTGCCGGAATGCACAACGTTAGAGTACCTAGCAGGGACAGTGCTTTCATCAAGGACATATCTGGGGTCCGTATAGCTGCCGAGACCAACTTTGTGACTTTGTCTATCTTGCTGTCGGGTAGAAGACACGTCTGACACTTGGAGTCTAGAGAAAACCCTAGAAAGGTCTGGTTGTGGGATACAACAGTGCAAAACATCATCACGACCGATGCGAGCAACTCAGGGTGGGGGGCACACCTGGGAAACCACATAATTCAGGGCTCTTGGTCAGTCCTAGAGGAAAAAAGGTCGTCAAATTTAAAAGAGATATGGGCAGTGAGGAACGCTTTGAGGGCTTTGTGGCACCCCAGGGGTCTGGTTTCCACAGTAATAGCAATATTATGTCTGAGAGCAGGTGGGAGGTCTCTTGGTCAGGAATCCTATGCATGCCACACCTCCTGCCCAGTCCTGGGAGGGGAAGAGCTTCCCCTATATAAAACTGGGGCTGAGGCAGGGTTAGGGAGTTAAGAAGGAGAGTTAAGAAGAGGAGAAGCAGCTATAGGAAAGAGAGATCAGGAGCTCTGGGGAAGTAGTGCTAAAAGGAATCAGGGGCTGGCAGCTGTAGAGCTCGCCCTGATTGAAGAGTTACCACCGGACCCGGAGTCCGAGGCTGTGGGGACTAATCCTTACCCAGCAGCAGAAACCGACCGGCAGGGGATTTCAGGTCCTCTGGCCAAGAAACCCGAAGGCACGGTCACACGCGTGGGACCAGCACCGCCGTCGTGGAGCGGAAGCCACTAGAAGGCCCCGAGTCACCGGCCATACGGGTGAGCACCACACGGTACACTCAGGGACGTGGGCTACTTTTACCCGCCTCTAGCAAGGTAGCCAGAAGAGTACAATTAGTTGGGGAGGCCTACAACTCCGCCTGGCCAGGGGAAATCCCATCTGCTCAAAGACTGACCAGGCCCCGATCACTAGCCAGTACTCCGGGAGGGTCTATCTTTATCACCAGTAAAGACCCTGAACTACACCGCATCGTCTCTGAGTGGTTCCTGCTACCCCCATCATTCACGTCGGCTGCCCTGAGGCCATACCCCTCCCGTTGGGGGTTATACCATCCACGCTGCACAATCCTTCCACCGGCCTCAGCGGTCTGCCCTGCAGCGGCAGCTCCATAGCTGCATTCAACGGGTGGCGTAGTCGTCCAACATCTACTGCTAATACTCAGCCACACAGTTTGACTCCCTGGGCACGGACCGGGTCACCGCCACGAGACTACTACCCCCAACAGGCCCGGCTCCGGGTAGTCCCCGCGTGCGCAACGCTACACCAAGTAGGCCCAGGGGCGCGTCAACTTTTGGCGTAGTCGGCAGGATTTCGTGCCCGCAACCACCGGGTACTGCGTGCCTGAAAAAGACTGTTCAAACTTACCAGTGGTGAAGATTCCCGCCATCCGGCGCCATCTTCTGCCTTCTTCCCGCCATCCGCGAAGTTTTCCCGCCATCCGGCGCCATCTTCTGCCTTCTTCCCGCCATCCGTGGAGTTTTCCCGCCGTTGGACGCCATCTTGAAGACGCCGCGCGGGAAGAAGAGGGGCGTGGACTCTGAAAGCGCGCGAGAACTGAAGCCCCGCCTCACGTCCGGACGTTGCGTAAGGTCCTGGAAGGAGCCCAGCAGACGCCGACGTCACAGGAGCGCGACGGAAGGTCCTCAACCCTGACGATCCACTGCGGAGCCGCGGCCTACGGAAGAGGATCATCGCAAGGTAGGCCACGGTCCACTAGGGGGGGGAGAAAAATGTCGGATACGGAGGAGAGCTTCACTGCCTCAACCCCCGCCAGCGCCACCGCTGCTGCAGTCATGCCTTTCACCATGCCCTATATCCCGGGAGCAGCCTGGCTACCCCAGTACTCAGGGGAGTCACATACCCTGAATGACTTTAAAGAAAAGCTGGATAGCCTCTTCCAGGTGTACCCCCTCACAGAAGAGCAGAAAGTGAGCATCCTGGTGGCCCAACTAACCGGGGCAGCCCAAAGGGAGGTAAAGTCCTGGCCACCTGGGAGGAGGACTGTCGCAGGGATACTAACCCGGCTGAGGGACACCTTTGATACCCGCACCTCAGCCGAGATTAAGCTTCGATTCTATGGGTGCAAGCAGCGAGCACATGAGAATATAAGGGACTATGCACTAAACCTACAAGAGGCCCTGAGAGCCATTAAGCAGACCGACCCTGACAGCGTGGGAAACGAGGACAGGCTGTTGACCGAGCAATTTATAGAGGGACTATATTGCAATGTCCACCGAACCCAGTTGCGGGCCATAGCCTTACAGGATCCTCATCTGGACTTTGCACAGTTCAAGGACAGAGCCATCCGGGTGCTCCGAGAACCGGCACCGGGTGGCGTTGTGACCCACAGGCGCCCTACTACCACTTACCACCAGGAGGCGGCGCCCTTGTCGGCAGGGCCTGTGGGGGCTGATGCGCAGGCTTTGAACAATGACCCGGCTCCGGACCTGCACCATCAGGTCCAAGAGCTAGCTAAAAGCGTTGCTGCGCTAACCCGAACTGTGCAGTCTTTACAGGTTTCCACTCCAGGGAAGATCCAGCTGGCATCCGGACCGGAGGACATCCCGTGGCGTCGACCAAGGAGGACCCCACCGGCCAGAGGAAGACCCAGCGACCGGTACAACGAGGACGGACAACCCATCTGCCGCCGCTGCAATCAACCCGGACATATGGCAAGGTACTGTCCTTTAAACTGGCACAACCTGGGGTAGAGGGCCAACCCCCAGGAAAAAGATCACCAGGCCCATCGAACTGGCGCGACAAATATGTGGGAGGACGTCCAGTCTTGCCTGTGGTACTGGATGGCATCCCTATGAGTGCCCTACTGGACACCGGGTCACAGGTCACCACCATCCCGTACGTGCTCTTTAAGCAGTACTGGAATGACTCGGATATAACCCGCTATCCAGACGACGACTTGAGTATCATCGCCAGTAATGGTCAGCCCGTGCCACAGATCGGATTTAAAGAAATGACCATTAAAATCGGTAGAGTCGAACTGGCAGCACAGGGACTGATCATTGTAGACATTGACAAGCGCGAGAGTCACCCAAAGATAACTCTAGGAACTAATGTGATTGAAAATTGTCTTGCAGAGGTGATTTTCATTTTACAGCAGGTTGCCAAGAACGCCAGCTCCGGCCAGCAGCGAGTGCTCCAGAAAGAGATCCGGGCACTGATGCGACGGCAACAGGTGGAACTCTCCGGTGGTGAGATTGGTAGCGTAAGAATGTGTGACCCTTTCCCTATTGCCATGCCCCCGAAAAGTGAAATGATGATTTGGTGCCGGGCAGCTATTGGTCTGAGAGGTAGAGATTACCAGGCCATGGTAGAACCAGTCTACTCAGACAGTAGGCCCACCATTTTGACAGCACGGGGGGTAGTTGATGTACGCCATGGGAGGGTGCCCGTTCGTATAATAAATATCGGGAAAAGGGAAGTATACCTGCCTCGGTATGCTACGCTAGCCAAATTATATACTATCAACCAAAATTCTATACAGTCTGTGGAACCCTTGCCTCCATCTCACCCGGAGGAAGGTAACGGCTCTACGAAAATAATGGAGGATTGGTGTCAGCAACTACATTTGGGTACTGACTCCACTCCCTCCCACCAGAAACAGGGAGTCTACCGGGTGGTTCGAGAGTACGAGAGAGTGTTTAGTAAACACCCGTTAGACTTCGGGCGAGTCAAGGGGGTAGAACACCACATCCCCACGGGAGACCATCCTCCCATAAAAGAGAGGTATCGACCCGTACCCCCTGCACACTACCAACACGCCAAGGGGATGCTTAGAGACATGAAGGAGGCTGGGGTAATCAGGGATAGCTGTAGCCCCTGGGCAGCTCCACTAGTCTTGGTCAAAAAGAAAGACAACACCATGAGAATGTGTGTAGATTACCGGAAAATTAACCGTATCACACACAAAGATGCGTACCCCTTACCAAGAATAGAGGAGTCTTTGGCTGCTTTAAAATCTGCTAACTTCTCCACCTTGGATCTCACTAGCGGGTACTGGCAGGTTCCTGTAGCAGAGGCGGACCGGGAGAAGACCGCATTCACCACCCCGATGGGACTTAGCGAGTTTACCTGCATGCCGTTCGGACTCTGCAACGCACCAGGAACCTTCCAGCGATTGATGGAATGCTGTCTGGGACACCGAAACTTTGAGACGGTCCTGTTATACCTGGACGATGTCATCGTCTATTCTAAGACCTACGAGGACCACCTGAAACACCTGGCGGAAGTGTTCGAAGCTCTGGCAAGTTACGGCCTAAAGGTGAAACCCTCCAAGTGTCACCTCCTGAAGCCAAAGGTGCAGTACCTGGGACACGTGGTGAGTGCTGACGGAGTGGCTCCCGACCCTGATAAGATCACCGCAATTAAGGAATGGCCAAGCCCCTCCAGCGTAAAGGAAGTGAGGCAGTTCCTCGGGTTGGTAGGCTACTACCGAAGGTTCATTCCCGGTTTCACCAAAAAGGCAGCTCCTATGCAGGACCTCCTGATAGGCCAGTCCAGGAAGGTCAAGAACCAGAAGCCACCCTTCAGATGGGAGAAGCTGGAAGAAGAGTCCTTCCGCCAGCTGAAGATGGCCCTCACGGGGGATGAAATCCTGGCGTACCCTGATTATAGCCAGCCCTTTATCCTCTACACCGACGCCAGTAACATCGGGTTAGGAGCCGTACTGTCCCAGATACAGCAGGGGAAGGAACGGGTAATTGCTTACGCCAGCCGAAAACTGCGACCCACCGAAAGAAACCCTGAGAATTACAGCTCATTTAAGCTAGAGTTCCTGGCAGTGGTGTGGGCAGTCACCGAACGCTTTAAGCACTACCTCGCTGCTTCCCGGTTCACCGTGTACACGGATAACAACCCGTTGACACACCTGGACACTGCAAGACTCGGTGCCCTAGAGCAGAGATGGATGGCCCGCTTGTCCAACTATGAGTTTACAATCAAATACCGGGCAGGACGCTCCAATACCAACGCGGACGCCCTGTCCAGGATGCCGAACCTACCGGACGTAGGGGAAGATTCAGAGGAACTGGAAGAAGTTGAACTCCCCGCGTTCCACCGTCATGGGACTATCCAGTATTCCCACCGTGTAAGGAGTAAGCAATCCGCTACGTTCAACCCATTACCTCATTACAACTGGGCGGAGACGCAAGACAGTGACCCTGCCGTCCGACTGGTAAAGGAGATGCTGACTCGGCCAGATGCACGCCTTGACCCAGACGCTCCGGAGGAAGCCAAGCAACTGTGGGCTGAGAAGAGTCGACTGTTCCTTTACAAGGGGAAGTTGTGCCGCAGAATGGTTAACTCCCGGACGCATGAACTAATCTGGCAAGTAGTGGTGCCAAGAAGAGACGCAGCTATGGTGATGGAGGCATACCACGACGGAGCTGGGCACTTTGGATGGAAGAAGCTGGAGTTCCTGCTGCGCGGGCGGTTCCATTGGGTAGGCATGAGAGGAACCATCGAGAGGTGGTGCAGAGACTGTGGCCCATGCAACCTAAGAAGGAGGGACCGTGCCAGCCAGAAGACTCCCCTGCAGTCCATCATCACCAGACAGCCGTTGGAACTGGTAGCCTTGGACCATGTAAAACTGACCCCAAGCAGAAGTGGCTACGTCTACGCGTTAACCATCGTGGATCACTACTCCCGGTTCTTGGTTGTCGTCCCCGTCAAGGACTTAACGGCTCAAACAGCAGCTAGAGCCTTCCAGCAGCACTTCTGTCGTCCGCACGGATACCCGGAGCAGGTGCTGACAGACCAGGGGCCTGCCTTTGAAGCGGAAGTCTTCCAGGAGTTCTGCACCCTGTATGGCTGCCGGAAGATAAGAACAACACCCTATCACCCGCAAACTAATGGACTTTGTGAGAAAATGAACCAGGTGGTGATAGATCTTCTGAAAACGTTGCCCCTGGAAGAACGTAGTCTGCCTGAAAAGCTGCCCGACCTGGTGGATCTATACAACCACATCCCTGTAGGTTCCACCAACTGTACCCCGGCTTACCTAATGAGGGCAAGACCTGGTAAGCTTCCTGTTGATCTGGAGATGGGAGTCCTGACACCCGAGGACACTTCACCAGAAGCAGACTGGGACACAGAGAGGCAGCAGCAGTACCGGAAAGTACAGGAGAGCGTGGAGCGAAGTCTCTGTCAAGCTAGGGAAAGACAAGAGAAAACTTACAACCAGTATGCTCCCGCTGTTCCCCTGGTGCCCGGAGAGCAGGTCTTGAAGAGGAAAAGACGGCTCCACAAGTTGGACGACCAGTGGGAGAAGGACCCGTACACCGTACTGCCCTCAAGCCACGACAACCCAAAGATCTGTACAATCAGTAAAGACGGAGGGGAAACCACAGCCATTGTATCCCGGGATCACCTGAAGAAGTGTCCCGAACAGCTACGGAACCCTGAAGAGGAACAAGAAGACCCTCGACCCGTAGAGGAAAGGGAAGATATGATTAGTACTGTGCTCGGAGACTTCCCTCGGTCTTGGACTCAAGTCAATGGTGCTGTTGTGGTACCCGTCCTCACGTTCCTCCAACCAGCATCCCAAGTGCCTACGGAGACACAGGTAGAGCTGGAAGAACAGCCGGTCCAGGAGGCAGAAGACCCCACACAAGCAGACCAGGAGAATCAACCCTCTGCTTATAGTGAGCCTGCCATACCCCTAGTGAGCCAAAGAGTCCGTAGACGGCTGCCCAGTTTACCCTTGACAGCTCCTATACCCTGTAGCTCAGGACCAGTCAGCCAGCTCCGTAGGTCCACTAGGGTCACTAGAGGCCAGTTGCCCATACGGTGGAGGATCTAAATGTTCAAGCTATTTTATTAATGTTTACCTGTTTGTTGTTGCTTGTGTATAATTATGTGTTTCTAGTTATTTGTAGGAGTCTTTGGTGGATTTACCGGGAATCCTTTGTACATATGTTGGAGCGTAACCCAGGAATGGACTAAAAGACTGATAAGGACTCGGGGCAGGACAGACCCCTACCTGGTTACGTCTCCCTGTTTTGGTGAAATGGACACCTTTGTTTTCTTCAAAGACTGCACCCGGTTGCGGACATGCCGTAACCATCCTAATGTGTTTTTCTTTATTGTACTGTTTTTGTTTTTACTTGTTATGTTTACAAAAGTGTGTTTAGTCCCGGAATACTAAATTTCACTAGGGGGGAATGTGGCACCCCAGGGGTCTGGTTTCCACAGTAATAGCAATATTATGTCTGAGAGCAGGTGGGAGGTCTCTTGGTCAGGAATCCTATGCATGCCACACCTCCTGCCCAGTCCTGGGAGGGGAAGAGCTTCCCCTATATAAAACTGGGGCTGAGGCAGGGTTAGGGAGTTAAGAAGGAGAGTTAAGAAGAGGAGAAGCAGCTATTGGAAAGAGAGATCAGGAGCTCTGGGGAAGTCGTGCTAAAAGGAATCAGGGGCTGGCAGCTGTAGAGCTCGCCCTGATTGAAGAGTTACCACCGGACCCGGAGTCCGAGGCTGTGGGGACTAATCCTTACCCAGCAGCAGAAACCGACCGGCAGGGGATTTCAGGTCCTCTGGCCAAGAAACCCGAAGGCACGGTCACACGCGTGGGACCAGCACCGCCGTCGTGGAGCGGAAGCCACTAGAAGGCCCCGAGTCACCGGCCATACGGGTGAGCACCACACGGTACACTCAGGGACGTGGGCTACTTTTACCCGCCTCTAGCAAGGTAGCCAGAAGAGTACAATTAGTTGGGGAGGCCTACAACTCCGCCTGGCCAGGGGAAATCCCATCTGCTCAAAGACTGACCAGGCCCCGATCGCTAGCCAGTACTCCGGGAGGGTCTATCTTTATCACCAGTAAAGACCCTGAACTACACCGCATCATCTCTGAGTGGTTCCTGCTACCCCCATCATTCACGTCGGCTGCCCTGAGGCCATACCCCTCCCGTTGGGGGTTATACCATCCACGCTGCACAATCCTTCCACCGGCCTCAGCGGTCTGCCCTGCAGCGGCAGCTCCATAGCTGCATTCAACGGGTGGCGTAGTCGTCCAACATCTACTGCTAATACTCAGCCACACAGTTTGACTCCCTGGGCACGGACCGGGTCACCGCCACGAGACTACTACCCCCAACAGGCCCGGCTCCGGGTAGTCCCCGCGTGCGCAACGCTACACCAAGTAGGCCCAGGGGCGCGTCAGCTTCCTCCCTTTACTCCGGGGCAGTCATGTTCGGGTTATGTTGGACAACAGAAGCACTGTGGCTTACATAAACCACCAGGGGTGAACAAGATCTCATTCCCTTCTGGAAGCAGCAAGCAGACCTTTTCAAGTAGCGGAGCAAAATCTCCTATCACTTTCAGCACTACACATACGTGGAATAAAAAATACAAGAGCAGACTTCCTAAGCCGCAACAAGTTAACACATGGGGAATGGGCCCTGAACCCCAGAGTATTCCGGCAGATAGTACAGCTATGTCAGAAATAGATTTGTTCGCCGACAAAAACAACAGAAAGGTGGAGAAATTCTGCTCACTAGATCCAAGGGGAAACCCATTGGTGATAGACGCCCTCCAGATTCCCTGGGGTTTCAAGTTGGCCTACACCTTCCCTCCAAGAGCTCTGATACCTCTTGTAGTGAGGAAGATCAGGAAGGATCGAGCAAGAGTGATTCTCATTGCCCTCTTTTGGCCAAAGAGACCATGGTTCTCCCTACTGAGAATGATGTCCCTATCAGACCCATGGACCCTTACGGAAATCCTGGACCTTCTGGCACAGGGACCAATATTCCACTCTCAAGAAAAGTGTTTCCACCTTGCAGCGTGGAATTTGAGAGGGCAATATTGAGGGGTAGAGGTTTGTCAGGATTAGTTTCTACTCTGTTGAGGAGTAGGAAGCCCATAACCACCAAAATCTATGGTAGAACATGGAGGAAATTTTTAGATTTCCTAGGGAAGCCGTTAAGCCAAAAACCTCCAATTAATTCCATCTTGGAGTTCTTACAAAAGGGGTTTGAGTTGGGTCTAGCTACCAGTACGCTCAAAGTCCAGGTTTCAGCCCTTGGAGCGTTGTATAACTGCAACCTCGCAGCCAATAAATGGGTTGCAAGGTTCATTAAATCTTGTGATAGATCTAGGCTGGTCTCAATACCCAAAGTTCCCCCATGGGACCTGAATTTGGTGCTTGAGGCTCTAACTGAGGAACCTTTTGAACCAATCCAGGAGTTGTGGGCAAAATACATTACTCTCAAAACAATTCTTTTGGTGGCTTTGACATCTGCCCATAGAGTAAGCGATTTACAAGCCCTATCCATAAATCTTCCATATACACAAATATTTGACGATAGAGTAGTATTGATGCCTCACCCAGCTTACCTCCCTATGGTAGTGCTCAAATTTCATAGATCTCAGGAAACTGTTCTGCCCTCCTTTTGTGATAACCCAAAGACCCTAGGGGAACAAAAGTTTCATAACCTTGATGTTAGAAGGTCCCTATTACAATATATACATGTAACTAGCCAGTGGAGGTGAGGCCAATCCCTGTTTGTAGCTTTCAAGGGGAGTAGGAAGGGTTATGGGGTGACCAAAGGGACTATAGCCAGATGGATTAGGGAGGCCACTTCCTTAGCCTATTCGGCCAGTGACACCCCGATCCCTGTCGGCATCAAGGCTCACTCCACCAGAGCCATCGCTACCTCTTGGGCGGAGAAAGCAGAGGTATCGATGGATGAAATCTGTAAGGCCGCTACCTGATCGTCACCATCTACCTTCTTCAAACACTATCGGTTGGATCTATCCTACCTTACTGACTTAACCTTTGGTAGAAGGGTGCTGCAAGCGGTGGTCCCTCCCTTCATAATAATAATTTTTATAGCGCCAGCATATTCCGCAGCACTTTACAATTTTAGGGGGGCTTGAACAGACAAAAAGACATTACCAAATAAGCGTAACTCAGATATTAAAAGGAGTGAGGGCCCTGCTGGCAAGCTTACAGTCTATGAGGAAATAGGAGGGGGACACAAAAGGTAACATGTACAAATATTGTATAATACAGCCATAATATGCTAAATAGGGTAAGTACAAAGCACTACATGAACTGGTCGCCAGCCAGTATGTGTACAGTACAGACAGAGGCTAATCAGTGCATGGATGGTATGAACATGATTTTGAAGAAAATTTTGATATGGGCCAAACTGGGACAGTTAGACAAGTGTGTTAAGGCGATACGCCAGTCTAAAGAAATGGGTTTTTAGGGTCCGCTTAAAACTGTGGGTATTGTGAATTAATCGAATTGTCCTGGGTACTGCATTCCAAAGAATTGGTGCATCACGTGAGAAATCTTGGAGATGGGAGTGGGAGGTTCGGATTAAGGAGGATTTTAGTTTGAAGTCATTAGCAGAACGGAGGGCACGTGTAGGGTGGTAGACTGAGATGAGGGAGGAGATGTAGAGTGGTGCTGAATCGTGGAGAGCTTTGTGGGTAAGAGTGATAAGTTTATATTGAACTCTGTATTGGATGAGCAACCAGTGCAATGACTGGCACAGGGAAGAGGCATCGGTGTAGCGATTGGCGAGGAATATGATCCTGGCTGCTGCATTCAGGGTGGATCGATTAGAAAAGAGTTGCAATAGTCCAGACAAGAATGAATAAGAGCTATAGTAAGAGTTTTTGCTGAGTCAAAGGTAAGAAAAGTTCTGATTCTAGAGATGTGTTTGAGGTGTAGATGACATGAACGAGCAAGTGATTTTATGTGAGGAGTGAAGGAAAGATCTGAATTGAGTATGACCCCAAGACAGCGGGCTTGTTGCAGGGGAGTAATGGTGGAGCCACAAACGGGAATGACGTTTCTTTCACCAAAAGTCTCTAAGGTGTGCCATCATGGGTGAAGGGAAAACACCAAGGTTACTTACGGTAGCCGGTTTTTCCAGAACCCATGACGGCATCCATATATTCCCCTCCTTCTTTCTTTCTCACCATATGGGTGTGCACGTTTGTTGGGTGTTATATAATGTGGTGTTGGATTTTGTGTATAACTCTTTCTATGAAGGTCCTCTCAATGCTCTGTAACCAACTGATTCAGGGGAGAGGAGAAGGCCCCTTTTATTTCAGATGGTTTCCTGTCCTTGGTGGGCGGATCCTCTCTCTCAGGTGTGCTGTCATGGGTTCTGGAAAAACTGACTACCGGTAAGTAACCTTGGT